>NW_022589808.1:0-192844 GCF_004348235.1 Phoca vitulina
CTCCGAACCATCCCCATCTCAGGAAAGGAAATGGAAACATCCTCTAGGTACAGCTGTGGTGAGGGAGGGAATGAGTATGTAAAGTGTGCCACGGTGATGAGAGTGTTTTGGAAGGGTGACAATTTTATTGTGATGGAAGTGTGGGAAATAGCTTCTGGAAATTCACACACTCACTCTCACAACCATAACACATAGACTCACACACACATGCCCTTCAACCCACATGCACAAAAATCACACTTCTACATGCCATAGTTCCTCCAGGCCCCGTACAACATGGTCACAGTGCCTTACTGGACCATCTCTCTCACTACTCCCCAAACCTCATTCCCAGGAGGAACCCAAAATCAGGGGGCAGATTTCTTTTTACCCTAGATTTCACCACAAAGAATGATACTCTTAAATATATACAGTTTTCATTTCTCCCAGCACCTACCTGTGATTGGAGAAAATAAAACACTGTAAGGATCACACCATCCTGTCCACTGTTTGCACAGCTCTTTTGTTTGGTGCAAGGACTTCAGGAAATTGGATGGGGTACAGTAGTTGAATCAATGGCCCCCCACCCAAGTGAAAGAGGATATATATAGTGATGCTTAAGCTTTTCATAGAAGATCTCTGAAGTCCATTCTGATCAACAGAGAGAAAATTCTTTTTCAAGGAGAACCATTTTCTGCTGAAGAAGGTGTTTGATCCCATACAGTTTGTAACTGAGGCTGCCCTCTTTCATCACCCATTTTGTGTCCACTGTCAGTTCGTAACAGACTTTCACTCAGCATTCCTCCAACAAAGGAGACTGCTTATGTCATCTCTAAGGTGTAGTGCCGGATTTTCATCCTGCATTGATTGAAGAAGAAATCAAGGAAGGAACATTTCTATCTCAGAGAAAGAGAGGCGAGCTTACCTCAGGGACAGGTGGGGCCCCTTCCTCTGTCCTCTCCCTGGGAAGGTTGTCAGTGTGGCCCTCCACAGGATCTAGGAGATCTTCAGAACTCTGTGTTCTGAATCACCTAGGATTCTCCAGCTACTCTGTCAGGGTATTGGTTGCGCTGCTCAGGAATGACTCAGGGAGTTTTGCTTGATGTTGACATGGGGCCACAGTGAATGTATTGATTGGTGAACAAGCAAGGCCTGACCTCCTGCCGGGCCAACCTCCTTGGTGTACAAAGAAATACAGAGGAGAGGAGCAGGAGGGAAAACAGAAACGGGGCCTTGGCTTTCAAGCTGAGGGGATCTCGTCAGTGGGAAATCATCAGTCTCAAACTGGGAAACACTCAAAGCACACTGTGTTTCATGACGCAGTCCCCTGAGCCCTCCTGCCCACTGTGAAGGCCAGCCACATTCCCACTTCTTCCCCCGTCAGGGGACCAGTTCAGCTTTCTTCACTGCATATATGCTGCGACTGTATCTGTCCTCTTTTGCCTCAGACAAGGGACACCGAGGATGCTCTAGCTACTCTGTTAGGGTATTGTTTGCACTGCTCAGAAATCACCTAGGAAACGTGCTCCAGCAAAGGAAATACATATTTCAGGAAGAAATTAGAAGGAGGAAGGTTTGCAAGCTAGGAAAACATCTCCACTAAATAGCTCATATTCCTTTCTCCCTCATCATGCTGGTGTTGCTAAGCTCCACCATGTGTGGGATGCTAACAAGGTACAGGTAAATGAAAGACCAGGTAGGCGCTGCTCAGTTTGGCAGAGTGGCAAGACGCAGCTTGAACAGCTAATTTCTAGTATAAATTTTGGCACCACGGAGATCCATCAAAACAGCTTCTGGGGAGAATGCATCTTTCGTGATTGTTTTGGCTTCAAAGGATGGCTTACATTTTCTGAGAGCAGCATGGGCCAAGAAAAGAACCCAGACTTTGAGGTTCTGGTGTGGGATCCATGGACTCAGGAATAAATCAGGAATAACAATATGGGAGTGGCCTTACAATGAATGAAATGAAATGAAAATGAAATCATGTATATCTGCTACAAGTAACTACTAGTGCCAAGTCCTGTCAGTTAGTGAAGACGGATGGCCAGATGTAGGAAAATTATGTACCCTCTTGATCAATCAATATTTTTATCATGTTTGGTAGAGATAAGGATACAGAGCAAACCACAAGCAATAAGTTCGACCTAATCATATCCCCTTCAAAATATATAAACATAATTGCAAGAAGTTGACAAAACCGAAGTCCCAGCCATAGTGGGAGATTATGATACAGCTCTTGTAGAATCTTACAGATCAAGTTGAATAAAAATAAGATTTAAACAAGTCAGCTCAGAAGTTTGATATGTCTGTTATTTATGGAATGCAGCCATCTGCAGATAGAGAATATATACCCTCTCCAAGGATCCATGGAATATTTATACAAGTTGAACGGGTGGGAAAAAAAGTATCAACAAATTTCTAGCAAATGTTATTATACTGTGTTGTTCAACCAATACAGGTCTCCCCTCTTTGAGGCACATAGTAGGATTGCATTTCCTGTCTTCACCCTCTTGTGACTGGGTATGACTATGTGATGAGTTCTGGCCAGTGAGTTGTGAGTGAAAGTGAAGTATGTCCCTTCTGGCCTAGAGCATTCGATTGCCCTTCAGAGCCTTCTTTCTTCCTCTCTCTCTTGACCTTTGACATAGCAACTGGCAACATTTGAAATGGTGGCTATTCCATCAACCTGTGTGTCTAAGTCATCACAGTGAGCAGATCCTACCTGCCAAACTTTGATGGCCATAGAATGAGGTGAGATAAACATTTTGTTGTTTTAAGAAAGAGGGATTGGGGGTTATTTATTATAGCAGTATGATCTAGGGTATCTTGACTAACATCTTCTTAAACCAGTACTAAGTTAAATTTTAGTATTTTTTTCTAAATTACATTTTAAATAGCTAACCAAAAATAACTCTTAAATTATGGCAAGAAATAATAAATTCCTAAATAGTTCATGAATTTTAAAAATGAAATTCAAAAATTTATACTTATCAAAACAGAAAATAAATCAGAAACGTTAGGAGAGTTAAAAAAACAGACACCTGTTTTTATTGGTATGGTCGTCTATTTAGAGAACCCAGGAGAGTCTACACACAATCAGTAAAACTAGTAGGAGACCCTAGCAGGGCTACTGAATAACAGAGTCATCTACAAAAATCAACAGTGTTGCTATCAAGCAGAAATAACCAACAATGAAATGTACCAGGAAAAAAAGGACAACATTCATCACATGCAGAGGAGGGAAACCTTTAAAATACCTAGTATAATGTTTCTAAGAAAAAAATTTTAAATTTACTTGGAGGATATGAAAGAAAACTAACAGAGAGGTGCATCATGTTTATAGCTGTATAGTCTCAAAATCATAAATATGTCTATTCTTACAAAATCAGTACTAGTTTTTAAATTACCAAAGGTCAACAACAGACATGTGAAGGTAGAATTTTATAATGAGTGCATTTGAAGATAAAGTAGAAATTATCTAATCCAAAGGAAAGCGAGGGAAAAAAGATGAAAGAAACATGGAAAAAACACAGAAATCAGTGGACAAACCTCCAGCAACCAATCAAGTTCCAGAAGAATAAAGCAGAGACAAAGAGGTAGACAAATATTTTGAAGAAATAATGGCTGAAACTTACCAAATGTGATGAAAACCATTAATTCACAGATCCAAGAATATCCAAAAATCTGAAATAGGGTAAACATAAAGAAAACCACACCTAGATTATAACGAAATTTCTAGAGCCAAAAAGAAAAAGAAAATCATCTAAGAAACCAGTTAAAAAAAAAAAAAAAGACCCAACATACACAGGGAACAATGATATAGTCAGCAGTTGACATCATATCAGAAACAATAGAGGCCAAAAAAAAAAAAAAAAAGTTTGGAATAATTATTCAAAGTGATAAAAAAAAAAGTGTTAACAATTTTACATGAAGTAAAACTATCCATCAAAAACGTTTTCAGATAAATAAAAACAGAGAATTTATTTTTGGGAAGGGAGGGAGGGAGGAAAGGAAAGAAAGAAGAAAGAAAAAAAGAAAGAAAAGAGAAGAAAAGAAAAGAAAGAAAGAAATGCTCCAGGCTGAATAGAAATGCCAGCAGAAGGTGACCTGGATATACAGAAGGATTCAAGAGCCCCAGAAATGGAAAATGTATAGGATAAATTTTAAAAACTATATTTTTTCTTTTCTTTTCTAAATGCTTAAAGTAAAATTTATAATGCTGCATTTTTGGATAGATATAATACGTGATGCCATTGCAAGATGCTTATATTTTATTTATTTTTTTAGGATTCTTATATTTTAACAGAAGTAATTCCATTTTAACTTTTAAAATATTTGAATAAGTTAAAGAAGCTCACTTAATCTCTAGAGAAATCTCCAAAAACAATGCAAAGAAACATAGCTAAAAAGCCAATAAATATAGTTTGCTCGACACAAAAAATGACAGTAAAGAAGGAAATGCAGAGAAAACAGATGAGACAAATAGGAAACAAATAGCAAAATGGCAGACCTAGGTTTGTACACATCATGCAGTTAGATGTATGATTAAGTTCATATACAATTATGTAAACATGTAATCAAATGTAAATGAACTAAGCATTCCAGTCAAAACCCAGAGAGCTTTGGACTAGATTAAAAAGCAAGACCTCTCAAGAGATGAGCTTTAAGTATAGAAACATGAAATATGGTTAAAAGTAAAGACATACAAAAGTGTATATCATGTAAACACATAACACAAAAAAACTGACAAGGTTCTATTCATATCAAACATAACAGACAAGGAAAAACAATAAGAAAAAATAG
Organism: Phoca vitulina; assembly: GCF_004348235.1. NCBI lineage: Eukaryota > Metazoa > Chordata > Mammalia > Carnivora > Phocidae > Phoca > Phoca vitulina. The sequence continues at coordinate 4,783 of NW_022589808.1, forward strand.
GAAAGCAAGAATTTCCACAAACACAGGGAGATACTGCATAATGATAAAAGAGCTAATACAACAGTACAACATCACCATTAGAAATATGTACAGATATTCTAATAACATAGCACCAGGACACATGGAACAAGAGCTAACAAACTGAAAAGAGAAGAAAACACCCAACAAGTTATAAATATATATGTGTATTTTAAATGATATATGTATATATTATATGGTATATATTATATATGTGTGTTTATATATTTAATTAAATATTATAAATTAAATATTTATAATATAGTTATACATTTATTTAATTTGTAAATAAAAATTTTATATTTCTACAAATATATATATTCTATAAATATAAATTTTAATTGGATATTTCAGTACTCTCTCAGTAACTGACAAAATAAGTAGAAAAAAACAACATCAGTAAGGATACAGAAGATCTGAACAACACTCCGAACCAACTTAACCTAATTGACATGTAGAGAACACTTCACCCAACAGCAAAATACATCTACTTTCCAGTTGGACATTCACCAAGATGGACCATACATGAAGCCATAAAACAAGAATGAATAAACTTAACAGAAATGAAGGCACATAGAGTGTGTTTTGTGATCACCACGTGATTAAATAAGAAACCAATAATTGAAATATATCTGAAAAAACCCCAAATAACTAATGGATCAAAGGGGAAGTCCCAACATAGATTAGAAAATAGCAATCATAACTAAATATAAATGGCACATGTCAAATGTGTGGGATGCAGATAAGACAGTACCTAGGGGACAATTTTAACCACCTCTATCAGAAAATAAGGAAGTTGTACAATTTATAGTTTAAGCTTCCATCTTAAAAAAAAAATGGAAAAAGAACAAATGAAAGAAAAAAATGTAAGGAAAGAAATAATTACATTAAGAACAGAAAGCAATAAAATGGTAAAGAATTTTTAAAAAAAGACCAAAAGCTGATGGACAGACATCATTCCAGATTTTACAGATATTAAAAGGATAATAAGTTTATAAATATTATGGACAAATATTGGTCAATAAATTTCACGACTTAAATAAAATGGAAAAAAAATTTCATGAAAGACATATATTGCAAAAACAGACTAAAAATAAAATTTTTAAAAAATAGAACGGCCCTGTGACAATTAAGAAAATAGAATTCATATTTGGAAACTTTCCCACAAAGAAAACTCCAGGCCAGGCACATTCGCTGATGAATTCTGGCCAAAATTTCAAAATACCAATCCTTAACAAACCCTTTTAGAAAATAGAGGACGACATACTTCTCAACTCATTTGATAAGGTCAGCATGACTCTGATTCTCAAATCATCAAGAACATAACAAGGAAAGGAAGTTAAAGAAAGATACCCCTCATGAACAAACACACGGAAATTCTTTTTTTTTCTTAAGATTTTATTTATTAGAGAGAGAGAGAGCGCGAACGGGGGTGGGGGAGAGGTCAGGAGCGGAAGAAGCAGTCTCCCCGCTGAGCAGGGAGCCCGATGTGGGGCTGGATCCCAGGATCCTGGGATCATGACCCAAGCCAAAGGCAGATGCCCAACCAACTGAGCCACTCAGGTGCCCCAATACACGTAAATTCTTAACAAAATATTTGCAAATAGAATCAACAGTATGCTAAAAGGAAAAAAACAAAATCCACCATGACGGAGTGGGTCCTCTTCCACACAGGCCGTGGGTGCTGGCCACACCCGGGGCTGGTGAAGGAGCGCCAGGATGCTAGGACAGGGCAGTAGTGCAGGGCGTGAAATTGACTGATACACACACGGTGAGCCCAGCAGACGCAGGAGGGGCTCACAGAGAAAATGCAGGAAGTTCCTGAACTTTCTAGGGTTTTCTCCAGGGAAGATAAAACCTAACTGAAGCCAGTTTACTGGCTGTCGAGGAGAGTTGATGGCAAGCTTTTTGCTTCATTGTGTTTCTCATGGCACCTTGCATGTCGCAGTTACTGACCTAGGTCTGGGTGTCTAATAAGCCAGGCTGGTTGTTCCTGCCACCTTTGAAGTTCATTACTGATAACAGAGTGGTCGCTGGATGAACACCAACTGGGGGCCATGGTGCTATGAGAAGGGAGAGGCGATGAACATCCAGAGACCTGGGGGGAGTAAGGGCTGGAAAGCTGGCCAGAGAAACAAGCGTTAGAGTGTTCCCACTGCAGGAGGAAGGAGAATACAATCACTGATTATGGGTGGGAAAGCCTGGGAGTCAGACACCAGAGGGAAAGGATTTCATTTCCAATGATTCCTCGGTGCTAAGTCGAGAATCAGTCGAGATAAGGAGGACTGGCCTCATTCAATCAGTGGTAAGCCCTACAAGAAGAGCAAGTATGCCCCGAAGCAGGGGGAGGTCAGTGGGTGACCAGCCGCGGTGCCCAGACTCTCAGCTGCCCTTCCTCACCGTCCGCCGCGGCAGGTCACACCTGCAGAGCCCACCCCGCCACGGTGTGAGCTGATCCCTTCCAGTATGTCTCATGCTGTCTCCTAGGGCGCTGCTTCTCCACCTGAACCCTGCCTGCCTCCCCAGCACCTCTCCCTCAGCACCACACACAGACGTCTGTCCTGCGTGGCAGGGGACATCTGCAGAGATTCAGAGCACAGTTGGGACAGCAGACATGTGACTCCTTAAGTCCACAGGGTCCGAGGGAAAGTTACGCAGAACTCAACCTTTCTCAGGTCCCCAGCTTGTCCCTTCTCAATATACCTTTTTCAAGTGTCCACCATTTGCACCTCTACTGGCTTTTGAAATACACACGCACGCACGCACGCACACACTCCCGAAGACAAACATTAGTTCCCTGAGGCAGCACAGGTGAAACTCAGAGAAACATTATCCTAATTGCTTCATAAATTACAGGCTCATTTCAGCTGCCCTGGAATAGGCGTTAATTTGCATTGTAGGGTTTGTTTCTTTCCTTCATCCCCACTTCTGGTCACCATTCAGATTGTGTGCCCTCTTACCTGCTAGGAATAAAATGGCCATAAGCCTCATATGGGCTATTTCCCTAGCTGTCAGAAGACTGGCCAACATTGGAATCACCATGACGAATGCCTGATTGAGGGTGTAACCATGGGCCAGGCTCTCTCAGAGCCTGCCATGGCTGGGATCCTGTGAAGAAAGGGAATTCCATCTCTTTATTGGACACATGCTGTCCTAGAGACTCTGTTCACAGCCATGACACATAAATTCAATTTTCTTACTCCCGCACTAAGAAAAGTGGTTACTGTGGCCACAACTAACAGTCTCTCCTTTCTCTTGCTATTGGAGTCTGAGCTCCTTGTGACACCATAAGAGCATGCCCAGGTGGTTCTAGGAGCCCCATGAAGGGGGCTTCATGCCCCTGTGAATCAGTCCTTTGTGAGTCCCCTTGGCCTCCACGCATGTCCTCTCCCCTGTGAAGTCTGTCTGCAAAGCACTGGAGTGGCCTGCATTGCTTGGAGTCCTCGATGCCCACGTGGCCCACGGTTTCTGGGTGGATATGCAGTGAGGCCCCTTTGACCTGAGGAGTCTTCTTTGTCATGTCTGAACCACTGAAGTGCTACCTTGAGACCCAGTGTCAACAAACACAGAAGCCACAGAGCAGACTTCTCATTCCTTTCCGTTCGCTGGTTGGCTTGTGTTTATCCTCTCCCTAGGACTCAGATACAGTGCTGCCCTCCATCTTTTGATATAGCCAACCAGGCTTCTGCCAGGAAAGCCTGTCTGCAGGTAACTGCTATAAACCACTGGGTAAAATACAAAGAAGAAGAGGAGGAGGAAGGAAAGGAGAGGAAAACAAACAAACAAAAATAGCCCAGAGGCAATAGCAAAAGAATAAAAGCAGGTTGGCACCTGGAAGCATGGGAAGGCCATGAGTGCGCTCTGGTTTTAATGACTTCTAGTCTGATGTTAGAGCATGGGCAGGGCTGCTCAGGGGCCCCTGAGATACCTCATGTCAGTCTCTGGCCTGAAGAAACAGAGAACAGGGTTCAGAGCACTAGTGAGGGAAGTGAGGAAAATTGTCCTGGAAAGGAGAGAATCAGAAAATTGAATTCTCTGGCCACTCTGAACTAAGCATGGGCAGAGGTGGCAAGCAGCCCAGTTAAAAAGCAAAGAACTGGGGGCATCGAGGTGGCTCAGTCGGTTAAGTGTCTGCCTTCGGCTCGGGTCATGATCTCAGGGTCCTGGGATCGAGCCCTGTGTCCCTGTCCGGGCTCCTTGCTCTGTGGGGAGTCTGCTTCTCCCTCCCCCATCCCGCTCATGCACTCTCACTCTCTCTCTCTCCCAAATAAATAAAAAAATATTAAAGAAATAATAAAAAAATAAAAAGCAAAGAACTAAACTGAGATAGAATTGCTGTTCAAGAGACAGAGTTTGATGTCTGCAACCAACCAAGTTAATTTTGATGAAACAAAATAACACGCATGCTCATCAGAGGAAGATGCCCGAACCTAAAGTCTCAACAGCAGAGCATTCACAATGATCAGGGCACAAACTACAATCATCTGGCATCTAGAGAAACTAGGAAGTGTGACACATTCTCAAGAGAAAAGACAAACAATGGAGACCACTCAGATATGACCCAGATGTCAAAATTAGCAGACAAGGATTTTCAAGCAGTTATGACAACTCTGTTCGATGAATGACAAGCTCTTAATGAATAAAGAGATAACAATTCTCCACAGAGGAATAGGAAATAGAGAGATCCAAGTGGTAGTTCTGAAACTCAAAAGTATCATACCTAAAGTGAAAATATTTATCAGCTTAAATGGAAATGACAGAGGAAGCAGCCAGTGAACTTGAAAGATTAGTAGAAACTATTTAATCTTCAGAAGAGAGAAAATGGAAATGGAAATACCTTGGCAATTAAGATAAAATGGACAAATTCCTTGAAAAATAAAACTTAGGAAAACTGGCACAGTATGAAAGAGAAAATTTGGAAAGCCAGCTGTATGTTAAAGAAATTGAGTTTTTTATTAACATTTTTCCACAGAAGAAGCTCCAGGCACAGAGGATTTTGACTGGGTAATTTATCAAACATTTAAGGAAGAAATAACACTAATCTTACACAAACTCTTTCAGAAAGTAGGAAAAGAAAGGAAACTTCCTAACTTATTTTATGAGGCAAGTATAACCCTAAGATCAAAATGTAACAAAGTAACTCTAGAAAAGAAAAATGCAGACCAATATCCCCATGAAGTAGACACAAAATTCCTCAAGAAAATATTACCAAATTGAATCAAGTAATATATTAAGAGGATAATACATTACAACCAAATAGGGCTTATCCCAGGATTGCAGGATTGAAATTACATTTAAAGATCAATTATTATAATCCAACAATTTAAAAAAATAAAGGAGAAAAACAATATTACTACTTCACTAGATGCAGTAAAGGTTTTTATCAGTGTGATAAAAACTCTTGGCAAAGCAGGAATAAAAGGGCATTTTCTGGGTGTGATGAAGAACATTTATGAAAAACTTATAGTACTGAATTGTGAACAACTTGAGTGCTTTCTGCCTACAGCCGGGAACAAGGTAAAGATGCCTATTCTCTGCATTTCTAATTCAATATCATACCAGAGGTATAAACAAAGCAATAAGAGAAGAAAAAGAAAGAAGAGTCAGAAAGATCAGAAAGGAAGAAGAAAACTGTCTCTAATAGCCCTAGTGATCATGAGTAGAAGGTCAGCTGAACAAGATGTGGGGTAATCATACAACAGATATGATTCAGCAATGAAACATGAACTACTGACATACATAGCAGCATGGATGAATCTTAAAAACACTGGGGCACTCAGTCAGTTAAGCAGCTGCCTTTGGCTCAGGTCATGAACCCAGGGTCCTGGGATCAAGTCCCACATCAGGCTCCATGCTCAGTGGGGAGCCTGCTTCTGCCTCTGCCTCTACTTTTCCCCCTGCTCATGCTCTCTCACTCTCTCTGTCAAATAAATAAATAAAATCTTAAAAAAAAAAAAAACAACATTATGCTCTGTGGGGGGAAAAAAGCCTTATGTGAAAGAGTACATATTGTGTGTTTCCATTCATATGACATTCTAAAACAGGTAAAACTATTTATGGCAGCCTCTGGATGAGTGGGAAAGGGGATTCAAGAAAAGGGGCCCTGAGAACTTTCTTGGGTGATGGTAACAGTGTACTGTATCTTGATAGGTTTTGTGAATTCAGATTTTACATTAAAAAAAAAAAAGAACAAAACAAAACTGTAAACAAATACTGAGATTTAGTTACTCATGTGTGCAATTTACCTTGTAATGCATCCAAAAACTAAGATGGATTGATACATAAAGGGATGGATAGATATGTGACAAAGCATGTATATAGTATATGTATATTCTATACATATAGATGGTGAATATATGGTGTTCAATGTAAAATTCTTTCAACTTTGCTATTTTTTGAAATTTTTCATAATTAAATGTAAGAATTATTCCTTTTCTGACAAAGTATTATTATTAAGAATTATTATTAGCAGTAGTTATTGTTATTGTAATATTATTATTATTATTATTGAAAAGCATGCCCCTTTATCTCTCTCCTCCCCAGTATTCATTCATTCAAAAAATATTCGGCATCTAATGTGTGTCAAGTACTGTGGCAGATGTTCAAGATATAAAAATGAGCAGGACACCCACCATCTGTGCCCTTAGGAAGTGTAAATTCTAGTGGGGCTGGTGGTCAATCTCAAAAGGCTGGAAATAACCTTAATGTATCATTTCAAAAGATAATTTATGGTATATCCATATAAAGAAATACTCTGCAGGCATTAAATTTTCTGTTTCCTAAATTTTTTGATGAATATGTTTGCACCTGTAAGATTTTGAATTGTTTATAAAGCAAAATGTTAGCAAACACCCATTTATATAAGGGGGAAATGTATTACAAATCCACAAAAAATACATATTCCCAACCAACCATGGATATCATCACCTTAAGTATTCAGTGGTTAAAGATTTTTTTTAAGATACTATTTATTTATTTGACAGAGAGAGAGACAGCTACAGAGGGAACACAAGCAGGGGAGTGGGAGAGGGAGAAGCAGGCTTCCCGCCAAGCAGGGAGCCCGATGTGGGGCTCAATCCCAGGACCCCGGGATCATGACCCGAGCTGAAGGCAGATGCTTAACGACTGAGCCACCCAGGCGCCCAAGTATTCGGTGGTTAAACAATGACTGACAAGGTCAGGTTTTCTACTCCCCAGAGAACTTTTCACACACCTTTTTGAGGCAATTGGTGCAAGAAAGTTGAAATACCTTATTCAAGGAAAGGCCAAAGCATGATTTAAACAGAAGGCCATAGCTAAGAGCCAGCCTAGGTGAAGAGATTGCAACATGAAATACAAGAAGGAAGGACCTGAGGATGTCTGGGTGGCTCAGTCAATAAAACGTCTGCTTTCGGCTCAGGTCATCCCACATCGGGTTCCTTGCTCAGCGAGGAGTCTGCTTCTCCCTCTGCCTGCTGCTCCCCCTGCTTGCACTCTCTCTCACTATCTCTTTCTCTATATATGCGTCAAATGAATAAATAAAATCTTTTTTTAAAAAAAAAAGAAGATGGGGCGCCTGGGTGGCTCAGTTGGTTGGGCGACTGCCTTCGGCTCGGGTCATGATCCCGGAGTCCCGGGATCGAGTCCCGCATCGGGCTGCCTGCTCAGCGGGGAGTCTGCTTCTCCCTCTCCTGCTCATCCCTCTTGTGCTCTCTCTCTCTCTCTCAAATAAATAAATAAAATCTTTAAAAAAAAGAAGAAGGAAGGAAGGACCTGGGTCTCCGACAAGAGACAAAAGCAAAGGCCAGGGTCAAAGATATCATCTGAGCCCTTTTAGTGCAGGTTGTAATGAAGGAGGTGTCTTGTTTGCCTTTGCTGGCCAGGGAACAGGACAGTTGGCTTCTAAGACTCAGGCTGGGGGCACTGGGGTGGTTCAGTCAGTTAAGAGTCTGACTCTTGGTTTCGGCTCAGTTCATGATCTCAGGGTCCTGGGACCGAGCCCTGAGTCAGGCTCCACACTCAGCCAGGAGTCTGCTTGAAATTCTTTCTCTCCCTCTCCCTCTGCCCCTCCCCGCTTCCCTCTCTCTCTCTCATACTCAAATAAATTAATAAATCTTAAAAAAAAAAAGACTCAGGCTGAAGCCAACCCAAGAGAACTTTCCCTAAAATTCCAAAGGCAGGATTCCCTGCCCCTCTGAGCTCTCCAAATAGCCCTGGCTCCCACGGCGACATGTGTAATGTTCACAACCCTAGATATTTCCCTTCCAATGTTTTCCACTCCATTTATCAAGTGTGTCCTCTACCTTCCTCAAGATGTCTGGGTCCATCATCAATTGAGATTATGCTTTTCTGAGAACAAAGTTAGGTTAACTCACTGGAGATAAACTTATGGGGTGAATGTGCAAAATCTGTGAACTTCCATTGCCTTGTGTAAAAAATATATGGATAGTGAATATGTCCCTCTGATCTCTCCAGCCTGTTGTGAGCATTAAGTCAGATGATATGGGTGTCCATACTTTGTATGCTGTCATGTCCCAGCAAACTTTTGGTATAATATCCTGTAGGAGGACAATGGTCCAGCATGAATACACTTATGATCCCCTCCCAATAGAAGGACGCTCACCCACTCATATATATGTAAGTACTGTGTGTGCAGAAAACAGGAATATTTTGTTTATTTTTAAATGAGAAAATATCCTAGGGAATATGAAACCTTTGTGGAGACCTTGTCCTCTCTGTACCCCAAAAGACATAGTTTTATATTCTGACCCACTGAAAGCCTTCAGTAAATGTCTGTTGCTGTATTTACTCTTTCCTGGATTCACCCTACAACTGTGTCTCCCCCTCTGCATTCGTTCATTTGGCACATATACATTGAACACCTGCTCTATGCCGGGTGCAGTGTTAGCTGAGCTCACAGTGTAATATGGTGGTGGCGAACAGACAGACAGACAGACAGGTTGTAACGTGGTGGTCCATGAGGGTTACAGATATGCACACAAGGCTTCTAGGGGATATCGGGGGTTCAGCAGCTCAAGCCATTTCTCCCACTTGAATCCCTCTCCTCCTGCTGCCTTACTACCCATGAGCCTTTTCTGTTCACATCTTCATTCTTTTTTTTCTTTAAGATTTTATTTATTTATTTTTGACAGAGAGAGAGAGAGAGAAAGAAAGCACAAGCAGTGGGGAGGGGGAAGAGGCAGAGGGAGAAGCAGGCTCCCCACTGAGCAGGGAGCCCGGCGTGGAGCTCAGTCCCAGGACCCTGGGATCATGACCTGAGCTGAAGGTCAGACGCTCGACTGAGCCACCCAGGCGCTCCACTTCTCCATTCTTAAGGCTTAGTCCAAATGATTCTTAAGGCACGAGGCCTTCTCTGATAATGCTGTTTTATCATCTTTTTGAACTCTAGGCTCTTTTTTCTAACTTATTTACAGTATGGATGAGGTATGGGTGAATGAAAACCTACCATCTCGCAACTCAGTGTAAGCTTCAAAATAAAAACAGAGCCCTCTAGAGAAATCAAACTCTCCCTGTAACTCTTTTTTTAATATATCTTTATAATCCATTTCACTGACTGTGTGAGCTAACTCTGTAGGTTGTGCTGGTAACTCTGTAGGTTGTGTTGATAACTCTCTACAGGCTGTGATGGTAACTAGCTTGAAGTGGTAAGGCACATGAAGGAAAAACAAAATAATGACCAAACCTCTTAGCTCATTACTCCACACTTTCCCTTTGCAGAACATGCAGAACTCCTGCACTTCTGAGTTCCCACAGTGCTCTGCTCACCCTTGCTCCAAGGACCTGAGCCAGTGAATACTTTTGTGCACAGCCTCTCAGCTGCTAAACCATGCACATGACTATCTCTTCATTTCCAGAAGGAATGCCAGTGGGCTGGTGTGTTGATTTAAAGTTATCAAATATTCTTTATTCTAAGAGGTAGAGGTGCATTCCCAGCATTTTGGGACCACATGCCCCCCTCTGATGAAATGCAAATGTAATTAATGCTTGACCCCTTTAGTTTGAGGTTGTACAGTTATATGTATTTCTGTCTCTGTTGATCTGGTTTTGTTAGTTCACTAGACAGTTTTCCACCAATAAACCAGAGTATTAGTTGCCAAGACAGAGAGGGAAAAAGAGAGAGAGGTAGGAGAGGAGGGGGAAAGGAAAGAAGAAGGAAGGAAGGAACGAAGGGAGGAATGAAAGGATGGATGGATACAGGGTGGATGGAGGGAGAGAGGAAAAAAGGAAGGACAAAGAGAGAGAGAAAAGAAATAAAGCTTGATCGATGGTTACGGCCCCTGGCCTCCAATCCCTGCCTGGCCCCGGATTCTCATTCATATCTCCGCCATGCAGCAAGGCATCTATAGACCGCAGTGACTTTGATTCCACTGGGGAATGAAAGTTCTGGAGAGTGATGGTATGCCATGCCTCCATCTAAAAGTAGAATCTAACTCCTCTCCCGTCCAGTCTGGGCTGGCCCTAGCGATTTGCTTGACTAACAGAGTGAGGAGGAAATGGCATGTGGAGACTTCTGAGCTTGGGCCATAATAAGCCTTTCAGGTCCCACTTGGGTTCCCTGGAATGTTTTTGCTTGGGATGCTCTCATGCTGCCATGATCTAGAAAGCCCAGCCACACAAGAAGGCCCTGTGGAGGGTCCAGTTGACAACTGCAGCTGAGCTCCAAGCCAACAGCCAGCATCGACCACCAGCCCCAGAGGGAGGGCGCCATGTTTGATAACCAGCCAGCTCAGTCTTTTTTTTTTTTTTTTTAATTTTATTTATTTATTCGACAGAGAGCGTGAGAGAGTACCAGATTGGGAGCAGTAGAGGGAGACGGAGAAGTAGGCTTCCGGCTGAGCAGGGAGCCCGACGCAGGGCTGGATCCCAGGACCCTGAGATTATGACCTGAGCAGAAGGCAGATGCTTAACCATCTGAGCCACCCAGCTTTATATGACTCCAACCTCCACCTCCTTCTAGCAGCAACCCAGGCCCCAAATAAGACTGCCTCGTTGAATCCAGTCAATCCACAGAACAGGAGAGATAACAATAAAGTGCTGGATTAAGCCTCTAAGCTTGGAGATGGTTTGTTATGCAGCGATAGATGATCAAACCATGAATTTGCCACCAGCACTGTTGCCTCATTGAGTCTGGCTGGGTCAGCAGGAGCACATTCTGACTCACCAAAGATCGTTTCCTGCCACAGTGCCCCCTTTCTGTTGGCTCACAGGTCAGAGAATCTTACTTCTCTTCCAATTCTATTCTGAATTAGAAGTCACTCAGCTAGCTTACTCTGGCCTGCAGCCAGAGGACCCATGCAGGGGCTAAACCACACCAGGGGTGAATCCCCCAAAGGTCATCTAGGATGGCTGAAGCAGCCTTCTGCAGAGTTCACACATTCGCTCTCTCCTGTAAGCCCCTCTCTGGGCTCCATTTCTTTGGAAAAGGCCCCACCTGAAGAAGGAGGGGGTGAGGCCCCCAGGCCACGGGCAGGTCAGCCGGTCTGCTTCAATGACATTGCCTCCTCTTGCTGACATTTGCACATACGGTATTTTGTAAGATTTTCTCACCAAAGTTCAAGGACGATGAGTCAAATCCCTGAGACAGCTCTGGAAATACTGACAGCCAAGTAACACCAAGTCAATGGAATAAATCACCCGCAGTGTTCAAGGAGGTGGCTGGCAGCAGAACTCAGAGAACAGATGTTGGGTGTTTGCACATCTCAGAGCACAGAAGAAACACCAGCTTCTCTGCTTCACATACCAAAGCCTTGTTCAGGAGCAAACAGTAGGTCTTGAAAGGTGATACCAGCCAACCCATGGAAGTTTTGAGTAATACTTAAAGATGAGTAATGATCAAAAAGGATCATGCATAGAGTCTATACCTAGATATTTTTTATTAAAGATTTTATTTATTAATTTGTCAGAGAAAGAGAGAGAAAGAACATGAGCATGGGGAGTGGGAGAGGGAGAAGCAGGCTCCCTGCTGAGCAAGGAGCCCAATGTGGGGATCATGACCTGAGCCGAAGGCAGACACTTAATGACTGAGCCACCCAGCGCCCCTATACCTAAATATATTTAAGTAGGAAATTAAAAGAAGTGAAAGGCAGAAGACAAATGTGTATCACAATAGGTGCTGCCTAATAAGGACTTAGTATTGTAATAGCATTGTATGGTGACCGCTGGTAGCGACACTTGGGGTGCCAAGATGGCATGGTTTAGAACTCCGTTGGAGACCAGGCAGGCGGGGCAGGGCCCTACAAAGACCGTTCTCAAGGTGGTCACTAGGAGGCGAGAGCCAGCCACCCCACAGGCCCGCGGGGAAGTCTGGCGGGCGGGATGGCAGCAATCAGAGAAGGGAGGTAAAGGCTGGAAACAGGGAAATGGGTCCAAATCTGGGCGCGGAGCAGTTAGCTCCTCATGTCCCCCGCCTGAGGTGCTCCCTGGGTGAGAGTCTCTCCACCCCTAGAGGGATCAGAGGTAGTGCAGCCAGGCCTGAAGGGCTGTCTTGGAAGTCCAAGTGAATGTCCACGGGCTGCTGAGAGACCCCGGCCTCCTCTTCTACCTGCTCACAGAACACTGGAGGTGTCTTCTCTGGAAAACCAGATAGATCCGGAGAAGAGACCTTAGGTTCCCGAAGATCTGAGGATGCTCGGAAGAGACTTGTGAACCCCGGTACACAGCACCCTGCAGCACCGCGCAGCACCGCCCCTTCGTCCGTAAGGCCCGCCCACAAATGGCTCCTCCCACTGGCCCTTAGGGCCTTCAGCTCCCTCTGAGAGTCACAGAGAGACTGGGGAGGGCCTTCAGCGCGAAGGACAGCGGCCAAACACACCCAAAAATGGAACTCAGGGGCAGAATTTCAAAAGCACAATAACATGTTCCAAAAGGTAATATATGATATTGCATTCTAGAAATAAGAACAGTTATGTTAGGAGGGAGAAAAAGACAATTAGAAAACAAGGTAAGAAGAGAGGGCTCAGTGGAAATTAAACATATGGGAGCTTAAATGAAACATGCATGAAAGATTTGAAAGATAAGATCCTCAATTATAAGAAGGAAAACGGGAGAGAAAAGATAATAAAATCAGAGAATTAAATCAGGGTGTGCAACGCCCCACTACTAGGAATCTAAAAAGAGAAAACAGAAGAGTGGAAATTATTTTTCAAAATAAAAGAAATGAAGATCGTGATTTTCCCAGTGTAATCAATGAAAAGAATCCCTCAAGGCACCTCATCATGACATTTCAGAACACCAGAGTTATACAGAACATCCTAATTAATTTCAGAGAGAGAAAAAGAGGAAAAGCTACCACAATGGACTTCTCAACAGCAACATGGGAACTAGAAGATAATGGAGAAGTCTCTCCAAATTTCTAAGGGTTTCCAACCCAGAATGTTAGTTTCAGCCAAATCACAAATATTAGAGCGAAACAGTTCAAACATGCAGTAGCTCAAATCAGTACCGCTGCCCCCATTTTGGGGGGAGTTACTGGAAGACGTGCTCCACTCTAATGAGAGAGCAAACCAAGAAGAGGAATCAGGAGGCAGGGACCCAGAAGGGTACCCTGGGTGCAGAAGGGTGTCCTGGGCACACAGCTGTGGTGGTCTGGACACCAGGGGTTTGGGGGTTGGGGATAGAGAAACAGTATTTGGGGGTGTGTGTGGGGGTTACAATTTCTTTGGAAATTTTGGAAAGGATCAATTATAGTTATGTAAAAATATAAGCAAGTAAAATGTGAGGCAATGATTAATTCAAGGCAATTAATTTAGGGGAAAATCAAAAGATGCACAAAATAGAATATATAATCACAGCACTTAATTTTTTCAGCACTTATTTACTTAACAAAGATTTAATGAGTAACAATTACAAGGCAGGCTTTGTTCTAAGCCCTGGGGATAAAGCAGGAACAAAACAGATTAATCCTTGGGTTGCCTTCTTGAGGGGAAGAAGGACAGGAGAAGGTTCTGGGAAAAAACCTCAGGGTAAGGAAGATGAGAAAAGCCTCCAAGTGTTCAGGGAAAACCTCTGTGTTAGTTATGGCAACATCAGATAGGCAATAAACATTATTTATATACTGAAAATGATGAAATCATAGGGCATTCATCAATCAAACTATGTTAGCAGAGAAAGGGGAAAAGAGTAAGAGGAAAAATCTCAACTTTCACTAAAGGAAGTTATTAAATAACTTCTAAAATCTAAAAATCAAGAAAGAGTATTATAAGGGTGTTATTTAGAAATACAGAAGGACATATAAAAAGAAACAGAAAATTTGAATTCAGTCGGCTCTGGAAAATAGGATTGGGGCTTGGGGAAGTGTGGGACAGCATGTCTTTGACTCATAGGTTTTGTGCATATATTACTTGATGAAAATAATAAATTCATTTAGTAGAATTTAAATATCCCTGAGATAATGACATATTTAATTCTACAGCTTAAAAGAACACAACCTGTACTATAAATATTGTAGATAGATGGATACAAACAGATGATAGATAATTAGATAGATATAGATGATAGAGATAGATAGATAGATAGATTATAGATAGGTAGTGATGGAAGGTAGAATTATCAACACCAAACTTAATCCAGACTACTTACTGAACGCCAAAGGTACAGAAAGATTCACATGCTCATTCAGGCAGAAAATCCACCTTACATACAAGGGAAAAGATTGGGTTGGGCTCAGATTCCAATATTCAATGCCAGAAGTCAGGGAAGCCATATTTATAAGGTTCTGAGTGGGAAAAGTGTCACCCAGGAGGTTGCCCCTTAGCTATGTTACACATAAAGTAAAAAGACAAAACGCAGATGCTGTCAAGTAGGCAATAATTCAAGAAATCTATGAGCCTTTCTTGGGGAAAGAAAAAGGATGACATTTAGCCAACCAAGGGATAAATCAGAACTATTTTTTTTTAATTTTTTAAAATATTTTATTTATTTGTTAGAGAGTGTGTGTGTGAGCAGGGGCAGAGGGAGAGGGAGAAGCAGACTCCCCGCCGAGCAGAGAGCACAATGTGGGGCTCGATCCCAGGACCCTGGGATCATGACCTGAGCCAAAGGCAGATGGTCACCCAGGTGCCCCAGAACTATTTCTGAAAAAAAAGGGCAAACAGTGGTTAAAAACGGGTGGTGAGCTCTGAACCTATTTAAATAAAAAACTAAGACTAAAAAACTGAGGAAATTGTCATTAAAGAACACAATGTAAATATTCTAAACCTTGAAAATGGAAAATACTATAACTTAAAAAAAATCAGGACAAGGGCACCTGGGTGGCTCAGTTGGTTAAGCGACTGCCTTCGGCTCAGGTCATGATCCTGGAGTCCCGGGATCGAGTCCCACATTGGGCTCCCTGCTTGGCGGGGAGTCTGCTTCTCCCTCTGACCTTCCCCCCTCTCGTGCTCTCTCTCTCTCATTCTCTCTCTCAAATAAATAAATAAAATCTTTAAAAAAAAATCAGGACATATTTTTTTAAAAAATGGTGCAAGGCCCTCAGGTGTGCTAATGTCCCCATATTTCTGAGCAAGGAATCAACAGAAAATGTCTCAAGTTGAAATAGGCATAAAAGCATAAACAAACTAACCCTTTTTAAATTTGAGAGGAATTGGGGCACCTGGGTGGCTCAGTCGGTTAAGCGTCATGCCTTCAGCTCATGATCCCAGCGTCCTGGGATTGAGTCCCACGTCGGGCTCCTTGCTCAGTGGGGAGCCTTCTTCTCCCTCTCCCTCTGCCTGCTGCTCCCCCTGCTTGTGATCTCTCTCTCTCTCTCTCTCTGACAAATAAATAAATAAAATATTAAAAAAAAATTTGAGAGGAATCTTCTAGAAATGAATCTCTCTTGTGAAGAAACATTTATCTGAATTTCAAAATTCCTTTCCCTTTCTTCTCTTTCACTAATTTCATCACATGAAGATTGTTACAATTTTATTTTAACATAGTAAATAAGATCCCATCCTGTAAAATAATGTGTATATTTTTGTACTTTCACCAGTTTGTACAGAGAGGACTGGCCTGATCATCACAAAAGAAACATCTGTTTCTGAGTAAGATTAAGAATTTGGTTTTGTTTTTTCCTTGTACTTTTGGGTTGCTTGCTGTGCTTTGTTTTTTTCAATAAACAAAACGTTATGTCCATAAAACAAAACCCAAAAGGAAATATTTACTGACTAGTAGTTATTTTGTGTATGACCTTGGCCACACGTAAGCACCATGGAAAATAGAGAAGGTACCTGGAGTCCTTCTGTGCAGTCTGGTTAGAGACAGAATTGGTGGTGGTGATGATGATGGGATCATATACAGAGACAAATAGATGAGAAATAATATAGATGCATGATGCACACACACATCAATAGTCAGCCCAATGGATATAGAAATACAGCACAGCACAGCAATGCATAACCCAAACACCTTCCTTTTGCATAGATTTGCTCAGTAAGGAAAATAAAAGCAGAAAGGTTTTCTGGATGTTACCATATTGTCTAACTCAGGGAGAGAGAAATCCTCCTGCATGGGGGCTGTGGTTTGTGAAGATACCACTCTAGATCCTTCATTCATAAACCCCATGTCCTATTTGAATAAAATGTAAGATTCAAATTGGATATACTGGGTAGTTTTGATAAAGATTTTTTTTTTTAAAGATTTTATTTATTTATTTGAGAGAGAGAGAATGAGAGCACATGAGAGGGGGGAGGGTCAGAGGGAGAAGCCGACTCCCCGCCGAGCAGGGAGCCCGACGCGGGACTCGATCCAGGGACTCCAGGATCATGACCTGAGCTGAAGGCAGTTGCTTAACCAACTGAGCCACCCAGGAGCCTTGATAAAGATTCTTAAAAGATTGTTAGACCTGCAAATTGAAGGGGAAATGGCCATTGTTCTTTGTAGCTAAGTTAACGCATGTGTAAAGCCTAGTTTTTCAGACTGAGGGGCCATTACAACTGATCACCACCCTTCACCTATGAGAGACAGAGCCAGGACCTAAGGGCTGCGGGCACGTGCTGAGGAGGCCACTGTGCTAAGGTCCCAGCCATACACCCAGGTGTTCTTGACCTTGGCTCAGAAGGCAGAGAGCATGGCTTTCACGGTCACCCAGTGGTCACCCAGGCCAGCCCAGCTTCACTGTGGGAGGGGACCATGCAAGGGCGTGAGTACCGAAGGGCAAGGGCCTTGGCGAGGCACCTGGGAGGCTGCATTCCCAGTGTTAAAAGCAGAACTTCTCTGGGAGCTCTGAGAGGGGCAGGGAGAAGTGATTGGAGAAAAGCCTAAGATTTTGCAGTTGTGCAGGCCCCTGTAAGAAGTCGTGGTGCTTGGCCACTGTTGCTAATATGAGGACATTTGCACCCCAAAGCCGGAGAGGACTGGGGATGGTCAGTCACCCTCAAGGTGAAGGCCACATGTCATTCATCTCTGTACTCCCTGCACGGAGCACGTTGCCCAGAACATGGGAAGTATTTCTAGGGTGTTTGTGAAATGAACCATTGAGTGAGTTGAAGGAAGCATTTCTGGACATTTGACAAGGACTCTTTATTACCAGGCTTGGAGAGAAATGGGGCTGGAGTGGGGCGGGGGAGGAAGGCACACCACTCCAAAGCTCACAGCCTGATGGGAGCAAGAATGGGGAGCCTCCGGGGGCTGCCTCACCATCGTCTGTGCTCTGCCAGCCACCAGGGAAGCCAAAGCCAAACGCTACTGCACACCCACTTCTGGGGCCCTCACACTTGCTCCTGACCTTGCCAACCCGGACAGTGAGGAGACAGGGATGAGGCTGATCCCTGGGTGAACACTGCGGTGAACCGTAGTACCCACGTGATATAGAGGCATGAGGCCTGACTCCTGTGTTTCAGCCGTGTCACTGCACAGCCAGCCTGTGAGTGGGGGGCAGCCTCTTGGATATCACCTGTTGTCAGAGAGGGGGGTCCTGGAACACTCCCAGCAGGAAGGGAGATCAGCATCAAAGTGAGTCTGTGTACCTCTGATTGAGGACAAGAAAGCTCAATATTATATTTAAAAAGTTACCTAATAGCAGAGTAAAGCATGAAGTGGCTTAAGTTGCATCAAGCTCTATGCTTGGCCATTGTTTATTTCCCAGCCCGCTGGGCATCTGGAGCCGCATCCTTGGCTTGAAATGTGCAGCCAGCAACACACATCCTGATCCGCCCCCATGCAAGGACCCTGAGCATCTGCACCTGCAATCCACCTGCCGCTCCAGCAGGGTCGATAGAAAATGGTGCTGCCCCTTCACGGAGCAGGGACTGATTTGTAGCAGGGACTAATTCTGACTCTAGCAGAGGCAGGTCAGTGGCTTGGGCAAGAGCGTGGCCAGTGGTGACTGAAGACAGAACTATGGCGCCTTCCTGAACCTGCAGAAATTTCCCTCCATCCTCAGTGCTGGCTTCCTAGGAAATCTGTGTGGAGGGCTGTGTGCTCCCAGGAGAGCTGGGGAGGCTCTCCTGCCCCCACTGGCACCCACATTCTCCTAGATGTAGACACACCCTGCGCCTTCCAGCTCCCCACAGCCAGTTTCAACAAAGTAATCAGTTTGGACCCAGTGAAGCTGAATTCTTTAGCTCAGAGGTAAAACGAACCCAGATTTTCCTGGTGACCGCATGAGCCGGGATACGCTGGGAACACACATTATTCTGGCCTCTGCCCAGCCTGGGGGTCACAGGTCCAGCTTTTCTTTCCCTGGTGAAGGGGTAGGAACAAAACGGCCCCCAAATGACCCAAAGTTGGATCAAGGTCAGGTTTTTCCTAAAACAATAACCAAGCAGTAAGTAATGAATTAGGTAATGGAAACGGTATGGTGACTCAGTTTCCCCATCTCCAAGTCAGAAGCAGTGATAGTATCTACTTCATAAAATTATTCTGAAAGTTAAATGCAGCAATATTTGTAAACAACTTAAAACAGTGCCCAGCACAGAGGAAGGGCTGTATGAGCATTTGTAAATTAATTAATTAAAACTGCACTGGTTAAATTTTGTTACTGTTGCCTTTCAGATAAATGTGGATGGATACAGATACAGATATATACACATGTATATACATATGCACATATGCACATACCTACAGACACACAGACTTGATGAGAAAACTGTGTAAGGAATGTATATAAGAAGATTTAAGCAGGGGCGCCTGGGTGGCTCACTCGGTTAAGCGTCCGCCTTTGGCTCAGGTCATGATCTCAGGGTCCTGGGATCAAGCCCTGCATCGAGCTCCCTGCTCAACAGGAAGTCTCCTTTTCTGTCTGCCCCTCCACCCTGCTCATGTTCTCTCTCTGTCTCTCTCTCTCTCAAATAAATGGAGGATGCAAGAGCCCAGTGGACTCTGGAGTCTGGCCTTGCATGGCCTGTCCTGACCCCTGGAGTTTGCAGCTTTGCCACAAAGGAATGATCACCACAAGTGCCTGATAACAGCCTCCGGTGTCCTGGGAGCGTGAGAATGGGGCCTCGGAGTGGGGAAACCAGCTATCCTGAAGAAGGGCTAGCTATCAGGACCCAGAAGCCACACCTATGAGCCTGTCTCCAGGGACGAGATCCTGGAGGGTTCCCTGGATGCTACAGGACAAAAGGCAAACACCTGAGTCTGAGCCAGGATAACCGTGCACCTTGGGAGTATGGAAGCGAATCAGGACACACCCGAGGACCAGTGGGGACAAGTCAGATCTGGAGCAGCACGTATTGGGCTAAAGAAAACATTTTATTAGCGTTAATTTCACTTGTTTCTTTTTACTTTTTAATATGACTATTAGAGCACTGAAAATTACATGTATGACTTACGTTTTTTATCAGACAGCGCTGGTCTAGATTGTTTTCTTAATCAGGCTGAACAGGGCAGCAAAGTTAGGAAAATTCTATAACATAGAAAGTGTCAGCGCTGCACCCTGGGAGCGAGGCCTGTGGAATTCAAACTCACAACACATGCCTTATTCAGATCATCTGACAAAGTCTCTCCAGAGGGACTTGACTCACCTGGGTCCACATGGACTTGACTTCTGAAAGCAGTTGGCACAAAACGAGGCCGGAGACATGGACACCCCTTGTAAAGCATATTAAGAAGACAAATTTTCTTCCAAGTGCAGGGAGAGGTTATCAA
This sequence comes from Phoca vitulina, assembly GCF_004348235.1. Taxonomy (NCBI): domain Eukaryota; kingdom Metazoa; phylum Chordata; class Mammalia; order Carnivora; family Phocidae; genus Phoca; species Phoca vitulina. Next base: position 24,865 of record NW_022589808.1, read on the forward strand.
AAGGCTTTAAGGAAGAACAAGGCACGTCACTTACATTTCCAGAAACCTGTTTTCGCTGGTGTGCTGGTACTGTGTAACCACAGCTCTTTGGAGAAAAGAAAAAGTCAAGAGTGAAGAAAAAGCCCTGATTGGTCACCTTGGCCAATTTCCCTGGTGGACCTCCTCCCACCATGGCTGGTCCCAAGCTACCAAGGTGAAGTTACTGATGACGAAGTTGGGGAGAAGTCAATGCTAACAATCAGCTCTCAGGAAGGAGAACTAGCTACTGCCGTGCACCACTGCCTGGACCAGGAGGGAGTGGGTGGATGGGGTCTGGAGACAGGGTCAATGGAACTTGCTGGTGGGCTGGGCATGGGAACGTGACATGTCGAGGATAAATCCTCCATCTCTGCCTCCACCGGGACTGGACGCTGTTTCCCAGACGGGGCGGTGGGGGAACGCGTGGAGGTGGGAACTCCAGGTTTCTCTGATGGACATGGTGAGTTTGAAATGTGGAAATGAGAGGCACCGAGTAGGCAACTGGGTATGAAAGACTGGAACTCAGAAGAAAGGCCGTTGGCCTGGGGCCTGAGATCCAGGAATGATCAGAAAAATCAGGTCTCTTCATCTGCAGGGAAGGATGTGCTCCCAGTAGAGAAAAGAGAGAAAGGAAAAGCCCTCCGGCATGCGGAGCAGGGGTGAGCAGAGGTGAGGGGGGCAGGGAGCACCCCAAGGGGCTGGCATCCTCCTGCATTCTGGTGTCCTTCGGAGGTGACAGTGGAGCCTCCTGCCCCCCTATGATGGGCCCCGGTGGGTTCCCTGTGCTCAGCCGTCCCCACCCGGCCCCTCAGGCAAGCACAGCTCCTTCCTCACTGTGGAAAAGCAATCACTTTGCACGGCGCAGGGAGATGATCCTAAGATGCAGATGCTTGGCCCAAGCATGCAAACGGGGACATTTCAGCCCTGGGGAAGGCCAAGCTCAGTCCAGAAGGAAAAATTAAGATTCCTGGGCACAGGATCAGCATGGATCAGACCTGAGATGTTCACTCTGCCACCCTCCTTTGGGGTTGACACCAGCTGTTTCTTCCTTGTCTGTCCCTTTGAGGGGCCAGCTGTATTCCTTTGGAAATTAGGAATTTGAAATGTGAAACTGAAAGAAGTCTTAGCCTCTCCATAAACTTTCTGCCTCCTGCAGTCCTCTACCTGCCAAGCTATACCCCCAGCTCCGCCTCGCCAGCCAATTTGGAAATGCCAAGGTTCTATTCATGTCTGTGTCCTTCCCCTAATTGGCCCCTCACCCTAGTGCTCCCACTCACTGAAATATGCTGGAATCATCCCAAGTGGTTCGCACATATTCCTGTTGCGGTCCTCATGGCTTCTCTGGCACTGGGGACTTGTTTGAATGCCACATATAGATGAGGAAATTGAGACCCGGAGAGATTGAGTTCCCTGACCAGTGGAGCTGGGATTTGACCCCAGCAGAGTGGCCCCAGGGTCTCACCGGGAACCACCACGCTATTCTGCCTGCTGATGGGACATTAGTCTCACTCCCGTTTGGGCTTTTAAGCTCCTTGAAGTGTGACTATGTCATACCTTCTTCCATTTTACCACATCCTTACCACAACCATCCGAAGTAGGAATACCCATGAGAAAGTTGAGGCTCGGAGGGGTTTAGTAACTTTTCCAAGATCACACAGCTCTTAAATCCTTATCTCTTTAATTCTGAAGCCTGTCTTTTTAACCACAGCAATAGAAACAGACTTTACCCCATCAATCTAGAGAGCAGAACTAGAGTGTAGGAATAGAAGAAACATCAAAGCAAATGCCATTCCTGTAAACAATAGTTTGGAAAAGAGGAAAGTGGCCATGACTTGGAAGCAAAAGATTCGGGTTTGAATGTCTACTCCCCTGACTCTACTCCACTCTAGGGAAAACTGTTTAATGTTTTTGGACCCCCTTTCCCCTCATTGTAAAATGTCCTTCCTGCCCCTCAGGACTGTTAGACATTAAAGAAACACCAAAGAAGCCCCTTGTGATTGTAACGTGTCCTATCATTGCTGTTGCAGTCATGCTCGTCAGTGGCAGGAAGATGCCTGGCCTGTGAGGCTCTCCTTGGCTCTTCCTGTCTCCGGGGAAACTTGCTTCTGTGGGCAGCTCTCCAGCAGGCTGGCACTCAGCGCTGTCACCCGGAAAGGGGAAGCCTGAGCTCAGAAGTACATCACAGACTTGTGTTTGTGGGCTCAGGCTGGACCTGGCCACCTGCAGATAGCCTTGCACCTCACTCTCTCTAATAGTTTGTGGATCATCATCACTTGCTCGAGCAACTTAGAAGCCCACCTGCACAGGCAGTGTTTGGGGGGTGGGTTTTCTGAAGCCCACGCTCACGGCCCTCACTGGGGAAGGGTCCATGCTTCCTGCTCCCTCACCACCACCGCGGGGTGCTTCCTGTGTAAGCGAGCCCCCCCCCCCCGCTCTCTGCTGGGGAACAGGGCATTTCTGTCAGAAACCTTTAAATGTCTCTGGGTTGCTAATGTGGGAAACCTTCCTCTAATCCAGGAATCCAGCCTGAAAGGAAAAGAGAAAGAGCCAAGGACCTTGCATTTAGGCAACGTTGTGACTCTCAGGAGAAAGAATAAACCCAGCGAGGTCTGACAGAAAAAACTGGTTTCTTGGGGCCCCGGATACTATGTCTCCTGCATCAGGCAAGAGACTCAAGGGGTCTGACAGAAGGAGCCAAATGAAAGGCAGTCAGAAGGACCTGACTCTAGAGCTGCAGAATCTCTCTACCTGTACCTGTGCCTGTACCTGTGCCTGCGCCTGTGCCTGTACCTGTACCTTCACCTGCGCCTGTACCTGTACCTGTGCCTGTGCTTGTACCTGTGCCTGTGCATCTGCCTGCACCTATGCCTATACCTGTGCCTGTACATGTGCCTCTGCTTGCACCTGTGCCTGTACCTGTACCTGCACCTGTACTGTGTCTGTACCTCTGCCTGTACCTGTGCCTCTGCCTTCACCTATGCCTGTACCTGTGCCTGTACGTGCACCTCTGCTTGCACCTGTGCCTGTATCTGTACCTGTGCCTGTGCCTGTACTGTGCCTGTACCTGCACCTGTGCTTGCACCTATGCCTGTACCAACACCTGTGCCTGTACCTGCACCTGTACCTGTGCCTGTACCTGCGCCTGTACCTGTGCCTGTACCTACACCTGTGCCTGCACCTGTGCCTGTACCTGCACCTGTACCTGTGCCTGTGCCTGCGCCTGTACCTACACCTGCGCCTGCACCTGCGCCTGTACCTGTACCTGTGCCTGTGCCTGTACCTGCGCCTGTACTGTGCCTGTACCTGCACCTGTGCTTGCACCTATGCCTGTACCAACACCTGTGCCTGTACCTGCACCTGTACCTGTGCCTGTGCCTGTACCTGCGCCTGCGCCTGCACCTGTACCTGTGCCTGTACCTACACCTGTGCCTGCACCTGTGCCTGTACCTGCCCCTGTACCTGCACCTGCGCCTGTACCTGCACCTGTGCCTGCGCCTGTACCTGTGCCTGTGCCTGTACCTGCACCTGCGCTTGCACCTGTGCCTGTACCTGCACCTGCGCTTGCACCTGTGCCCGTACCTGCACCTGTACCTGCGCCTGCGCCTGTGCCTGTACCTGTAATTGTGCCTGTACCTGTACCTGTTCCTGTGCCCGTACCTGAACCTATACCTATACCTGTACCTGTACCAAAACAGTGCTCAGCTGCACTTTGAAAGAATGATCCATGGCAGCAGTGTCCAGCAGAACTTTCCAGGAGGACAGAAATGCTGTATTGTGTGTGCCCAGTCTGGTAACCACTAGACACATGGGGCTATCGAGCATTTGAGATGTGACTAGTGTGACCAAAGAAATTAATTTTACATTTACATCGTTTTAATTTACTTGAATTTTGACAGCTCCGTGTGGGTATTATATAGGGCAGTATGGTCTGGAGCCACATTGCTGATGGTCTGTTGTCAGTAAGTGTTTAGAAGGTAGGCCAGAGAGAGAGCATATTCTTTTTTTTATTATTATTATGTTGTGTTAATCACCATACATTACATCATTAGTTTTTGATGTAGTGTTCCATGATTCATTGTTTGTGCATAACACCCAGTGCTCCATGCAGAATGTGCCCTCTTTAATACCCATCACCAGGCTAACCCATCCCCCCACCCCCTTCCCCTCTAGAACCCTCAGTTTGCTTTTCAGAGTCCATCGTCTCTCATGGTTCATCTCCCCCTCCGATTTCCCCCCTTCATTCTTCCCCTCCTGCTATCTTCTTCTTCTTCTTTTTTTTAACATATATTGTATTATTTGTTTCAGAGGTACACATCTGAGATTCAACAGTCTTGCACAATTCACAGCGCTCACCATAGCACATACCCTCCCCAGTGTCTATCACCCAGTCACCCCATTCCTCCCAACCCCCACCACTCCAGCAACCCTCAGTTTGTTTCCTGAGATTAAGAATTCCTCATATTCTCAAAGCTCTCTTGGTTCCCAACAAAGGACATTAGCCCAACCCTGAGTGGGGCACCTGCAGACGTGTGAGGACATTGCTGGTTTGTCACAATGCTTGGGGGACACAACTAGCATTTAGAGGGCAAGAGCCAAGGAAGTTAAATGACCTCTGACAAGGGGGGCAGGTCCATTCAAAGAATGGCCCTGACCAAATGCTCTTAACACCCCCTTATTCCTCCCCTTTTCCCACTCTCCACTCCCCCCAGCCACCCACTCCTTTGCGGGAAGAAGTAGCCCAGGACAGAGCCTTCACGAAGGCCCAGGCTGGTTCACGTCCACTACATAATTTTATGCCATAATTTGGTGCTAAGAGAGTAATAACAGGTAAATAAATATAACCAAGGGTTTGCATAGGAGCGCACACAAGCTTATGTGCATGATTCAGAGAGACAGACACACAGCTGCATGTTTTTGTCTGATGGGTAACTTTGAGTCCTATTCACCCATGCTATCGTTTGTTTGCAGTCTGTCTGAATAGTAACTTTGGAGTCAGAGACCCAGGCACTGTGCACCTGCGGGCTTCGGCCCGGCCTCTCCGCTTGCTCTGTGACGCCACCTGGTGGCTGGAAAATTCTAACACTGGAGCCGTGAAGAAACTGTCGTGATAAACCTAAATAATCAGGCCCCAAAAAGGGAGGAGAGAAATACGCAACAAATAAGGGTTCCATTCCAGAAATGTTTTGTGGTGTAAAAAATAGCATGAGGTGTGTGTCTTCAGGGCTCTGTCCCAAGGTGAGATCTGGAGAGGGTCTGAGAGGAGGGGCTCCATGCGAGCGCTAACCCTGCGGCAGGCCTTCCCCAGGTGGACACGCCTCACCTCCAGCTCACCCCTGGACCGGAGAAAAGCCGTGCCTTGGTCTGACTTAGTTCCACCGGCTTCCTGCCTCCCACGTGGGCAGGCGGCTTCCCTTGGCCTTGGTCTGAGGTCTCCTTCACTCTCTGCTTCTCCACGCATTCTCCAAGATCCCCCATGCCTTACCCTCGGGTCTCCTTGCAGATGGACAGGCCATGAGCTCTCCCTGCCCTGCTTCCCTCCTCGCATCTCTAAGGAGGGAGGCCTCTGTTTCCTGTGTGGGCCTGGGGACATGTGTTCCCTGCACTTGAGAACGCAAAGGAGAAACAAATCGAAACATCACAAAACCCATGGACACAGGCAGGCTAAAATCACAGCTGGGAAGGAAGCACCCGAGGATCGGTTGGTAAATACAGGAATCCCCTTTTCAGCAGCCTTTCCCTGGCATTTCCTTAAACCTCCCTGCCCCTCCCCTCACCCCCAGGGGTGTCTCTTAGCTTAATCATTCAAGGAAGCCGGATCATGAGAAGGGGTCAATATTAGCGTGAGGAGTGCTATTTGTGTTTATTTTACTCCGCAGTAAAGAGCCTGGAAGGCCTTGGCCCGCTCCTGCTAATGACTGTGAGGACGTCCGGGTTGGCTGGATCCATCTTCACCCACCTTCCAAAACTAAGATGCCCAGGATGGAGTAACAGCTGGAGTGGGGGTAAAAGGGACTCCCAGGTGCTCAGCTGCAGGCCAGGAGCGAGAAATGTGGACCTGACCTGAGCCCCTGCTTCCCAGCGGCCACATGCCGGGGTTGGGCTCAGGCCCCTTTGGCCTTTGGCAGGGGGCCAGTGCACTTGCACAGGGTCCATGTTCACAGGGGCCCACACCCGGGGTTGTCTTGAATTTCTCAATAATCTTGTCTTTGGGTCTGTGTTTTGTAAGCAACATGTGATGGGTCAGTGGAGGGTGTGCGAGGGCCTTGGAGCCTTGGCTCATGTGGGGTCCACCTCCCCATCTTCACAGGATGGGCTCTCAGCAGCCAGCTCCCTGCCCCTGCCCAGCAGCCTGCGGCCGCCTGGGCTGACACAGTGACCTGGGTGCGCGAGGGGTTGACGTGAAGTGTGAGCCCGGTGCCGGGTTGCGCACCAGGGCCCCCCAGCCCCCACAAGGGCCTGCTCCTGAAGGACCCACTTTGAACAGCAAAGGCAAACACTGTGACAGGCAAAGAGAGATGCAGAGGAAATATACCTTTTGTTGAAGAAAAGGGCCTGTACTTCCATTTTGCACGGGGCCCAGAAAATCATCCCCCTGACCGTGGCTAGACAGGACCTCCAAAGCCTGGACTCACTGAAGACCAGGCTGGGGTCTCTGGCAGCTGCAGAGCACCTCTTGGCAGCCCTAGCTCTAGGTCATCTGGGAACCTTGCGTTTTCTCCCTTGTGCAGCTGTCCGCGGGCACATACCTGGTGCAAGGGGGTGCGGGAAGTGGGGAGCAGGGCCGTCGCTCACCATCCCGTGTAGCCACACGCTAACATGCCAGTCCATAGTCACCGGATGAATTCGCACCGGTGGGGTAAGAAGTCTCCAGGGTCTCAACAGCAGTCAGGTCCTGATAAATCCTAATACTTCCATCACATTCATCTTTTCTTCTCGTGCCTTCTATGCCTTGTACACCCTTCTCTGATAACACAGATATATAAACCCACCGTGTTTGCCAAGAGAATTGGTTAGGATTATTGCATTAGAATGTTTAAGCCAATGTTCAGCTCTGAACGTAAGCCTGGCTATCCCTCTCAAACATGTCTGCCAGGTGACGACAGTCTGGCTTCCGGGGGGCTGTTCAGCTGTCTGTATGCACACAAAAGCCATGGAGGTGGACCTTGAGCTATGAGGCCTCTGTAGAGGTGACGGGGGGACAAAGACATTCAGAGAACGAAGAAGCTGTTGAGGATGTTGGAAAGTGCAACTCAACTACAAAACCACTTTCCAAATCTGGGAATGTATCAAAACACGTGTGGCCAATTCTACAATGCTCTAAACATTACAGTTCGATTGTTGAGTTCACTGAGCATGCTTGATTTTGGCCCTGAAGTTAAAATTATTTATCTGCATGGTTCTGGGAGGTATCCCTCTGCCCAGGGACATTTATACAGGCTCAGTTAAAATCCTATTCCATCAAACCCCAAGAAACGTTGGCTAACACCACAGTTAAACGGAGCTACTGCATCAGGATTGAACCTAAGCACACTGAAGGTGAAACACTAGTTCGTTTTGAACAGAAATCCTCTGCAAGCTGTCTATGCACTAAGCTATGGCAATGCTGACTGTTCTCACCGTCAAGGTCTTCAGGGCAGATGTAAGCTGGAGGATGTTCCACCTCTTGAACTGGGAAGCCCAGTTTCTAGAAGGAGCTTATGAAGGGCTTCAAGAGGAAAGGCAAGGTTTCTGTGTATGAGTCCTAAGATTTGAACAGTGCAGCTCAAACCACTTTTGTTTCAGATTTGTTTCTTTCCCAATCACCATCCCTCCGATGGATCACCCCCGGGAAATCAAAGCCAAACTGTACCTCAGCTTCAAGCAATAAAACGTTATGGTTTGGCTCTGGTATCTGGAGTAGTTGTAGCCTGAAAATCACCCAAGATACCCTGGAAGGCAGGTAGCTGAACTGATCTCCATGTGCTCACATAGTTCTCAGAGCACATTATTATTTATTATTTTAAGATTTTTACTTGAGAGAGCGAACAAGCTAGAACAGACAAGCAGGGGGAGCAGCAGTGGGAGAGGGAGAAGTAGGCTCCCCGCTGAGCAGGGAGCCCGACATGGGACTTGATCCCAGCACCCTGGGATCATGACCTGAGCTGAAGGCTGACGCTTAAGTGATTGAGCCACCAGGCGCCCCCTCAGAGCACATTTGTAAGTCTTTCATGTGCTTTGGCCTAATAATATCTAGCAGGCTATGTTCCATCCCTCTAAATTAGGCATGGAGGGAGGGGGAAAACAAGCCCGTAATTAAAAGTTTTCATGAACTTAGTAGTATTTTTTTTTAAATCAGAGAAGTTTTTTTTTTTTTTTTTTAAAGATTTTATTTATTTGAGAGAGAGAGCACATGAGAGGGGGGAGGGTCAGAGGGAGAAGCAGACTCCCTGCCGAGCAGGGAGCCCGATGCGGGACTCGATCCCGGGACTCCAGGATCATGACCTAAGCCGAAGGCAGTCGCTTAACCAAATGAGCCACCCAGGTGCCCATGAACTTTTAGTGATATTACGCTTGTTCGGTTTGAAAAGCACTGGGTAAGTACTGGCTAATACACATTAAGAGTGACAAAGAGCAGGACCGAAAACCAGCCAATTTCAGTAAAAGCAAACAGTAACATTTGTTGAGTGCTTTTGTTCATGCTATCTATTAATATTTATTTAATGCCTACTATGAGCCAAAAACTGTTCCAGAAGACTCACGGGTGACGAAGGAGAATGAAGGCCCTGCTCTCATGGAGGCCGTATTTTAATTTGAGTTCACATTTTATTCACCGTTTGTAGACAATAAACTCATAAATACATAGCATAATTTCAAGTACTGAGAAGTGCTAGGAAGTAAAGCAGGATGAAGAGAGAGCAATCGGGATAGTGAGAGCAAATCCCACCCTCTCTGGGAGGGAATGAACCCTCATTTGCTCAGCTTAAGTCAGAAGCCAACTTTGGGACCAAACCACTGTGGCCAGGTGTGGACACAGTGTTTCAACATGACCGCCAAGGGCCCACCACAGGGCTGAAAGGTAGCACAGCTTCCAAAGGGAGGAGGGAGATGTTGGGCTGTCACCCCACTACACCCCCAGGTTCAGAGCCCCCGGTCGTGGTCTGAAGGCAGGCAGAGGTCGGCCTCCCAGAGATCATGGAGCAATGAAAGATCCAAACAAAACTTGGGGAGAGGCAGGTCAGGCAGCACCCCGGATGTTCAGAGCCTGAGAGCTGCAGCCCATCAGTCAGTGTAACTGGGAGGTGCCAACAGGCACAGACATGAGTCCCTAACAAAGGCTTAGGTCCTCAGTTATAATCGGGCCACGAGGAAAATAAAATGAGGTCTTAGATAAAATGAATTAAACTGTAATCTGAAATGTGTAAGTTCCCCACAAAGTTTGGCTGTCAAAATTGTAACTATTAACTGACTTTTTCTCTGCCAGAGTTCATGACCTCATTCATCACTGAGAACCTACTATTTGTCAATTACTCTCTTAAGTGCTTTGCATTTGTGAACTCATTTAATCCTCAAAGCCACCCTTTAAGCGGGCGCCGTGATGCTCCTGTGGTTAAGTGAGGAAACTAGCTTGCCCAAGATCCACAGCAGTCAGCTGGGACCACGCAGGCAGGCTGGACCAGGAGCCGGGCTTGCCCGTGCTGCACGGTACGGCTTCCTTCAACTCTTAACAGTAAGGTTCTTCTTAAAGACCAACTAATTACACTTTATAGCAAAATGTGCCTTACTCCAGGTTTATATGCTTAAGTATAATGAATATAAATTATAAATACAATAAAAATTTCTTGAATAATTAGTAATAGTCAACTTATGTCCAAATCCTGAGACATTCCTTACGTATTAAGATGCACTGGAAACCAATTTCATTCCTGCTCCAGGTGTATCGCAGGTGACCTGAGGGCTCTGCTCCATGGCTCCCGCTATCAGGGATGGACAAGGGACCATTATGGTTCCAAGTGGCAGGGGAAAGGGAACTCAAGAGTGTCCTCCACAATAAGTGGTCCATCCCGGAAGCGATGCACTTGACTTTCCATCATCTCCCTTAATGAAAGAATGATCCTCTTGAAAGATGTATAAAATCTTCCATCTCACCAAGTAGCAGGTAGTACAGTAATATAGTAACTGGGTGATCAGTATCTTAAAAAGCTCAGATAGTTTAAACTCCTAGAGGTACTTAACTGACTCCCAGAGAACAGAACATACAACTTAAGAGAACAAAATATCATTCTTGTGTAATATAGCTGGAATCACATAAATAATTAAGAATGTGTCCTTGGAAAAAAGGAAATAAGCAAAGCAAAATGAGCAATAGTAATAAATCATACTTATATAGTTTCAGGTTTTATTTTCATAATTATCTTCCCATAAAAGCAATAATCTACATTTCCATAACAACACATTTAATATTTACTCATCAAAGAACTGGAAAAAATAGGAAGCACAGATTTCATACACAAATACCATAATATTCTGCGTATGTACAAATAAATTCAATATATTAAATATATTTCTAGATTGACTTCACTTACAATATAATAGAACACTGAGTATTCGATTCTGAGCATATTCATGCAGGCTTCCACTTTGGTAAAAGTGATGACACGAGTTCTGGAAAAGTTTTTCCTGTTGTAAACACACGTTTCCCACTTCTGACCACATTCTCAGGATAAAGACTTCTGTACGTGGAAAAATAAAATGCATGAAGATGGAACGAGGGCTCTTTCCTGGACACCACACAGAATAACCCTGACATCAAAGAAATATCCCCAAGTCCTGGCTCGTTAGTTCCTAAGTGTGGGCGGGGGGGGGGGGGGGGGAAGAGGCTGCACTTGAAAGAAATAGAGCCTTTCATGTTGTTAAGGGTCAGCTGCCCTGCTGATACAGAATGCACTGAATTACTCATTTTTAATATGTAAAACTTAACTTTTCCAAGGCTGCAGTGGGTAATGTAATCTATAAACAAATGGTCCAAAATACCTTTTAAGAGCTGCCGAATCTGTTTAGACAGATGGTTGCTTAGCTCACATGAGCATGAACACGAGACTCCCGAAGTTTCCGACTGGATCTAAAGGGCCCAGCAGCAGTGGTGGGCTCTCGGAAGTATTACTATGCCATTCAGTACAAATGTCTAAATACAGCCTCGCTGAGATTGTTCAAAAGTTCGTCTCCACACAATTATTGAAAATGAGCTCCTGCCGCAGAACTATGCAAGTAACTTGAAGAATCAAAGCATTAAATTTGTTACTGTTTTAAATCAGATCTTCAGTAACAACTTCTACCCCCCCACCCCCAGCCAAGCGCACCGGCCACAGAAGATGCCATCCTGGCTCAGTCCTCCTCTCGCTCAGAACCAGCTGTGGCTAAAACCAGACATCAGGACGGATCTTGGCGTCTTCAGGGAGCAGCAAACTGTGCACCTGCACTGGGAGAAGGCCGGCTCTGGGAAGAGGCAGATGGGCTGTGTGAACGGGGACACATGCTCTGGGTGGCATCTGCCTGCAGAACGCACGCTGCTGCTGACGGGTGCCTCTCTTCAGTGAATAGATTTGGAGATGGGGCCAAGCCGCATGGGTGAAAAAGGAATGCTTCACAAATAGCTTTCTAGGACTACCTACAAGAACTGACATATTGACGGCTTAGTCCTCTCAACAGAAGCACCTCCGAAACAGTTCTTCCCCTTCAGCTACACGCCTGTGGTATACAGTGTCCCCGTGCCACATTAACTGTCCTGCCACAGCTCTAGGTGAATCAGAAATTATTTCGGAGGGAACAAAGGTCTATATTCTAGACTGATGGGAACATTACCTATTTGTTAGAACGCACAATAGTCCTCATTAGTTCCCATTTAGCCAAGAACCAAATGGATTTGGAGACAGCTGCTGTGTGTTTTTTTGGTGGAAAAAATGTATTTCAGAAAGGAGTTGAATATAGCTTCAAAACTTTCAACTTACACATAAGACTTTAAACATACCTTTTATTGGGCTAAATAATATTGTAAGGCTCAAAAGAGCATCCTGTCCCTGTCTTACCTCTGTAAAGATTTAAAGATTTGATAACTTAAATGTATCTAATATCAATGGGGATAAACTTCCTTTTCAAAACAAAAGTTTAAAATACTACTTTGTTTAACTCAGTAAACTTCACTTTTAGCAGCAATTATTAAATAAAACGTAAAGGAAATCCTCTAACAATAAATCACAAAAGCCCAAGAGAAAAGAATTTCTATGCCTAGTGTCCCTTTTGTTTAGAACACAATTTGTGGCTTGCAAATTTAAAAATCAACTGTATTAAAATGTGACCGTATATTTTTCTGTTAATTCCTGCTGATGTCTTAGAAAGGCTCTTATGTAAAGAAAAAAAAGTGTTTTCACATAGTGCGTACTTAGGGAAATGATGACTAAACATGGGTCTTTATTACCATTTTCAAAACCACTACTGCAATGAACTCTGGATCCCCTTAGACAAGGTCCAAGTCCATGAATGGCGTGTCAGGACTCTTCTCGTCCTTTCTGCAGCAAAGCAAGGCCCTAGCACAGGCCTCCTGCGTACTCGTCTTCGTCTTCCTCTGCGGTGGGGGCCGTGGCGCCTTCAGACTTAGCCTGTGGTGCTGCAGATTTCTTCTTGATTCCCCCTCCTGGAACCACCAAACTCAGGCCTAGCTTAGCATACTGTCAATGACAAAGCATGTTCTCAGAAGCCAGATAACCCGAATCTCAATATGCCACGTGTCAACAGTAGCTTTCAGTAAGAGACGGATCTTCATTTTCTATCTCAGGAAAACCAATACTACCATTTAGATGGAAAAACAACCACAACAAAATTCAATACTTTCTGCCATCAGATGGCTTGTGACCGTGACGTGGCAGGTACACAACTGGTAAAAATATCAGTTATACGTCACACTCAGGAATTGGAGATAATCGGGACACACTCAGCTAAGTAATACTTGCAGTGCCTACAAAATAAACATCTGCTGAGTAAATGAAAAGAGTTAAGCTAGGGACAAATTCTTTAAAAATAATCAGACTTACAAAAGCCTATGTAAAACTTTACCTGGAAAAAAACAAAAAAACCCAAAAAACAACGGATTCCTTCTACATACATCGTTACAAAAAAACCCTGAAGGTCTCAAGCTGATCTGATACCAAATCACATGAACAGGGGCTCAGAAATCTAGTGAAAAGGGAAAGCCGTCACACTCAGGTTCTGAATACAGCAGTGTGTGAGGCCGTTTCGCACATGGAGACCACTCTATTCTGCGGGACAGGCTGGCAAGACAGGGACCAGTGGCTTACAGGTGAGTTAACGGAGGCTTACAGAGTTAATTACTAACCTGCATCACACAACCAGCTGTCACAGAAGTGGGCCTCCAACAAGTCTATCCAATTACAAAGGCCACTACCTGATGAGCCCCTTTCAGACAGTGAAGCCTAAAACACACTTAAACTAAGCAACTACAGAGGTCAAGGGGTAGGAGAAGAGGCTAAGAAATGGAGCCCAATTAAAAAATACACATACAGTCAATACCACTGGATGGCTGGATAAATGGCTGTAAACCCACATGGCTGACATGTCAGCCATCTAAGCCTACGGTGAAATTCAGTGCCAATGCCACATTCCTTTGTAAGCAGTGGCTGGAGGTAAAAAATAGAGGGGGAAATCTCACAAGTCCATAGGAGAAAAATCATCTCGCTAGAAGCCCCCACCTGTCAAGAGGAAGGACAAAAGGCCACTTACATCATTGTCCATGTACTTGAAAAGCGGCGAGTTGCAGACCTCGGACACTTGGTCTTGGTCTTGCTGGTCGTAGCCTTCAAGGAGCTGCTCCAGCGCAGCACAGTCCTCGCTCCCGCTGAACCCTGGGATGCTACGGCAGGCACGAGTCACAGGTCTCCGCCTGCCCCGGGGCTTCTGCCTCCTGCCCCCACCCCCAACAGATGTTTGCCAATAGCTGCAGACATTTTTGTTAACAAGTGGCTAGCGGCCTGGGATGCTCTAGACATCCCACAATGCACAGGACAGGCCCGAGAGCAAGGAATTAGGCAGCCCGAAATGTCAACAGTGCCCCAATTGGACCACTCATTTTAACTACCTCCAACAAGAAATGATCTTCCTGTAATGCAATCTGAGAACATTTCTCTACTCTTTTTTTGGTTCTTTTTTTCTCAGAAGGCAAATGGAACAAAATCACTCTAGTCATTCACTCCCATGAAATCCCCAGGAGAAAAACCCAGGAAAGATCACAACTTGTAAAAATCCTGTTGAAATGGTAGGTAAGTCCTCCTACCACCGTGAAATTTATTAAAAACCAAAACTAGCTTCATAGCCAAGAAGAGCTGTGTAAGCAGTGATCTTACACTGACAGACAGAAATGCTAACACTGCAGGTCAGGACACGGCTGCCAGCGTCTTACCTGTAGCTCTCCCTGACACACCGCTCGGCAGCCACGTAGTCACTTCTGTGGAGATGAACTAAGACTTGAGCAATTGTTTTCTAAAACAAAAGAGGGGATTATGATCCAAATTGACATCTATTTATTAGTAAAGTCAATTTCCTGACATCTGGAATTTAATTTTTCGAGTCTTGGCTTGCCTACAGAGATTGATAAATTCTTAGTAACTTCCACGGGACATGCGAGGGAGAATACCCTGCGGCAAGCACTATATCCCAAACGCTACTGTGCACAGAAACCACTCCAGGTCCTGTTAAATGAAGACTGATTTAGCGGGGTCCAAGGCAAGCCTGAGACTCTGCTCCCAGGTGGTCCCGATACTGCCAGTCTGAGGACCACACTGAATAACACAACTTGGAACACAAGCACCACACGTTGTAAAAAAAAAAAAAAAAGTCTCGTAACTAACTATATAGGTTTAATCTTGAAAAGGGAAATCTTGAAGCAGGACCCATGACTCCACAATACTTTGGAATTCTTAAATACTAGGAAAAAGGTGAATGAACAAAAACTTTAGATAATAGGAATACTATTTATACGCCAACAAAGGCATTAATAAGACCAAAGATGTGACTGATAAGATCTTATTGGCAAACAGCTCTTCAAAAAGTGTTTTTCCATCTTTTTTATTTTTCATTGGACTTTTATTGATCTGTCCTTACGTTCACTAATCTTTTATCATCTCCATCATCAGATTAAGTTCATCCAGTATTTTACTGCAGACTTTTGCTTTTTCAGTTCCAAAATTCTCATTTAGTTCATTTTTAGTTTATATTTAAAACATAATAAAACAAAAACACAGTTCTTTTGTCCATTCATCTGTTTACCTTTGCACCTCATGGAATAGTTAAGATAGCGGCTTCAAAGTCGTGACCTGGTAATTTCCACATCTGGGTCATCTCTGGATTGGCACCGGTTGTCTTCTCTTGGGAACTGGTCCTATCTTCCTGACTTCCTATGTTGAGTGCTTTGGGACCGGATCCTGGACGCTGTGGGTGTTCTGCTGCGTAGACGCTCCTATATTCTCAGGAGAGTGTGAAGGCTTTCAGCGGGCACTGCAGCAGTCAGGCTCAGACGCATGGTCTGTCCGCACGTGGTGGGCAGTGGCTCTAGTCTTCAGTGCCTCTGCCCCCTGCTGCGGCTCGGCCCCAAGAGCCCTGCCAGGGCGCTGTACATCCTGGGCGGCGATCAAACCTTACTGCAGCTCTCAAAGCCTATGCTCTGCTGCTCTGGGTCTGTCCACCACACGCAGAGCTGGAGGATAACCCCAGGCGCCCGCTCACACCCACACTCGGGATTCCTGGGTTTTTCTCCTTGCTCCTAGCTCATTGTCCTAGCTCCTCTGACCAAAGAGACTCAGGCTCTTGGGGTGTTTTATCTGCTGCACCACTCTCATAGCTGCTGCTCCATGACTAGGGCTCACCCTCAGAGCAAAGCCAGGGGAGAAACAAGAAGAAGACAATGGGGCTGCCTTTCCCAGTCCCTCCAGTTAGAAACTTCGGATAGATGGGTTCCTTGGGCGTTTTAGGTGCTGCAGCGTCTGCTGCCCAGCTCCATGACTGGGGGCTTCTCTCAAGCAAGGGCCACAAGAGAAACAGGGACACCCACTCCCGCACCGGCTGCTTCTCCAAGTGCTCACTCCTCTTGCTCTTATTTTTCAGAGTTCAGAAGTTTTTGTATTTTGTCCAGAAGTTTTAGTTGTAATCAGCAGGAAAGATAGGCTATAGTGGGTTTACTCCATCTTGGTCAAAATTATTTTTTAAAATATCCATTGAATGCACTCTTATGTACATAGTTACACCAATATGAAAAATTAACAAATATAAAGCCAAAAATAAGCACTTTCAAAACATACCTTGTAACAAGTTGGATAATTCTCAATCTCCTTATAAATATTTTTTTCTTTCTGAATAGAAAGTGCTGCCTCATCAAACCTAAAGACAAAACAAAGAAATGTCAAATAAGGCAGCTCTAAATGATCTAAAGCAGAGATCACTTTTCTATTTGATATTATAGATTCTAGCAAAAGAAAGAAGGCATCAGGCATATTTAACAATTGCTCTACAACAAAGTTTCCATGAGCTCCACACATCTGGCTTATCTTTCAAACTCTTTGATTTGCCCATTCATGCATCAAGCAGACAGACAAAAAGCAGAAGAACTTAAGGATAGGTTACTTCAAACGGAGTTTAAGTCTGGTAAAGATCATCCATTAATGAGTATCTAACCAATTCAACAAACTGCTCTGCAAGCTTTTGTGAAAAGCATTAGAAAAGCCCCGATTTAATCATCCCAGAGTTCTTTCCTTCCACTAAAGCCATCCAGACACCCCCAGAGCACCTCCTGCCTGCTGGAGAATTCCCTCCCCCACTCCGTCCTCACTACCATATTCCCCACTGCTGCCTCAGTGAGCCAAAGACAACGTCCTTCCTGCCAACTCTCACCCATTTTCCTTTTCTTCCATCCCACTCAGGTGGCAGGATGAAGAGGAAAGGCATTGCTAACACTGTTCCCCCAATCCTCCAAAGCCCTAACCCTTCCCCTCCCCCAGCCTCAAGCCCAGCACGCCCTAAGCAGCTCCTCACCTCTTCAGATAGGTGCATCGTGCCCCTGTCCTGGGACTCTCTTCCTGGCATCTAACCTGTGTCTAAAGGAAGTGTGCAGGCCTCACCCATCTCTCTCACCTCAAAAGCCAAAATGGCAAGCAGTCTGCATGTTAGGATGCAGTGGGGGAAAAAGCTGTTTCGTAACCCAAATTAAAATATAAAAATGTTATACTATACTTTTCTGTATGTTAACAATTATCTTTTAAAAAGATCTGTGCACGTGCATACACACACAGTATGGCTTGTTTTAACTCATATGAATTAAACTGAATTTTTGTGGGCCATGCCCTGGCTTACTACCTTATACAATAAGGCTCATTGGAGAAATGCATTCTGAATTGCCAAAGATCAACTTGCTAAATTCTGGGAACAAAGCCAGTTTATAAATTGGGCACAGAAGCAGACTTCTAAGATTGTTCCCCAAGATTCTTGCTCCTCATATACACTCCTTGTATAGTCTCCTCTTGAATGTGGGCACAACCTCTGAATATGATGGAACTCACTCCTGTGAGGATACTAATCAACTGACTGAAGTGAAACAGAATGTGTGGATGCGTCTGACCTAATCAATGAGCACTTGAAAGATCAGAGATTGAAAGTCAAGAGAGACGTGCTCTCACCAACCTTGAAAAAGCAGCGAACTACCATCTTATAAACTGTCCAGTGGGCACAAGCCAAGGAACTACAGGCCACAGCACCTCTAGAGCTGAGAACTGCCCCTAGCCAATAGCTATCAAGAAAACATGGGTGTGCATCCTAGAGCTGCAAGGAAAGGAATCCTGCCAACAACCAGTGAGCCTAGAATGAGATCGCAGTCATACCAGACACCTGAGTCTAGCCTGGTGAGACCCTGAGCACAGGATTCAGCTACACTGCGCCTGGACTTCTAACCTACAGACCTGTGAGACAGTAAGTGATGTTGTTTTAAGCTGTTGGGTTTGTTTGTGGTTGTCATATAGAAAAGGAAATTAATATGGGAGATTTTATCTATCTGTATCATTTGTAATTATGACCATGAGCTTAGCCCAGACTCTATTTATAAAAAACATTACACCAGAACATTCGGTGACCATAACATCCACATTATATCATTCTAGTAGGAATCTTAATGTTTTAAGGTTTTCACATATTTAACTATAAAGGCTGCATTCTTCCCACATGACTTATTTCCTTGGCATAAAAATAGCATTTCCATGTGCTAAAAGCTAGCTAGCAAAACAGCCATCTAAGAGAAATACTGTGTATTTATATGTAATCAAAAAAATCGATCAACTTGGCTAATAGTCCATGAAATTGACACATAAAGCCAATTGTTTTCAACTGCATCCAGGAAATTACTCATAAGTTATTATAATGAAACCCAGAGGTAATTCTTAATAGTCCTAACAAAATAAAATGCATTTGGTTTTGCTAAAAAGAGAATAAATAGTTTTCATCTTCCTGTAATTCAAAAATAAAATAAAATGTATGCCCCACGAAAATTATGTGCATACGACAGTAAATTGTCATAGGACTTCACTCAACCCAGCTTTCAATGGTCATCTCCCTCACCATGATTCAAAACTCCTCCTCTGGCCCCAACTGCCTCCTGAAGTCCAGAACATATTTTTAACTACCTACAAAATTTTTCAACCAATTCATCATATTGCCAACTAAGCTTATCACCCCAATAAACCTTGGCACCAAAATGGACAGGACAAAATTATGCGAGACAGAAACCTAGTGATTATGCTTAACTACTAGTACCTACTCCACAAACACATACCCAGGCCTCCCTGAGTTTAGAATGTAGTGACTGTCTCACTCAACTGGTAAGAGTCTGAGAGCCTTAGAAGTGGGGAGTCAGGTGGGAGTGGGGGGGTGGTTAAATGACAGAGAAGTCAGATTCTCCTCCTTGTTGGGAATCATGACAAAGCTCTGGAAAGCTCTGGATTTGGTTCACTGAGTGCCAACCACACAGTGTTGCCAACCAGCTCAGCTGCCACAGAACTTCTCTGGAAGGCAGAGGAATGTATGTCTCCCTGCTAAGTCAGATCAACTGGAAAGGCCTTTTCCAGGAGGGAACAAAGGCACTGGTGTGGGACTGATTTAAGGCCTCACAGATGCAACCTAATTAACTCTGACTCACTTTTGAATTACGCGTCTCCAGAAATGGGGGAAGAGCAGGAGACTAATACAAACATATTACATAGATTATTTAATTTTGCTATACCAAGATATAAACTATTGTTAAGTTAGGATTAAGTGTTACTGTAAAAATATAGGCATATTATTTTAATGTAACAAACATAAAACTTAAAATTGCATGTTATACCCTATTAGATGTTATTTTTATAAACATACAAAATTATTATTTTTAGACAAATGGCAGCCCCAATTCAGATTATAATGAAAATATATATTCAAAATATTCAAATATCACATAAATTTTCCCAGCTATCTTTCTATTAATAAAAATCCTCCAGGTTTTTCTCACCCTGCACTACGAAAATTCACCGATGGCACTACTGTGACAGCTGACTTTTAATTTTTTCATGCTATCCATACGCAGTGGTAGTTTTCAAATACCAAATTCCTTAACACTCCTGAATAAATTTAAATCAATTTTTGTATCATTATAGAACTTAAATTATTTCCATAAAATTTTTGTTTAAAACACTGCATGAAATACTATCAATTTTCCAATGCCTTTTTACTAAAAAGAAAGAAAAAAGCAATAAAACAAAGTAAATAAAAGATGTACCGGTTGCCCTAGATGTATAAATGTCCACCTTTCCAGCATCTCCATACCACTCTCCATGACTGTGAAGAAAACTTGGTATTTGTTCTAGAATAACGGTTCTCATTACACATGTCACAACCAACCAGTAACTTCTGCGAATGATAGTGGCTACCACTCCACGGTGGAGCTTTCCAGAGGAACATGCCTATGTAGCTGGAAAACGCTGCATAGCTGCCCTCCTGGGGAGGTCCTGGCCCACTCCTCCCCTTTGCTACTCCAGCTACAAGCCAGCTTTAGATAATCTCAGTCTGGAAAACAGAAGGGGAGCAGATGCGAAAGCAGAAAGACCCTAGGGAAGCTGAAGCAGAGCCCATGCCTACATAGAGAGGGGTGCTTACTCTCTGCCCCTACCTCCAACTTCCGCTTCTTAGGCCTTCAGTGGTTAAGAAGCCTCGGGCCCTAAGAAAGCACTGGGGGCCGTGGGGGAGGACTGTTAGGGGAGTGGATGAGAAAAGGAGGTGAAAGTATGCCAGAACATGCCTGTCTGCCCTAGAATGATAGAGCCCAGGGTGCCATTCCCTGTTTCTACAAGTGCGAGGCCCTGCTCAAAGGGTCAGACTCTAGGTACTATCTTATAGTTCAGCTCTTTGGAAACACCTGGGACTATCACCACAAACAGCTCTGGTTCTGTAAGAAGCCCTTCCAGGGGGCACCTGAGTGGCTCAGTTAGTTAAGCATCTGCCTTCAGCTCAGGTCATGATCTGCGGGGTCCTGGGATTGAGCCCCACGTCGGGCTCTCTGCTCAGCAGGGAGCCTGCTTCCCCCTCTCCTCCTCGCTCATTCTCTCTCTCTCTCTCAAATAAATAAATAAAATCTTAAAAAAAAAAATTTAAAAAGAAACACTTTCATGGACTAACCTGAACTTACTATACCACCATTTATAAGTTGAGAATTGCCAGAGTTAGCACTCCAGGTGTTTGCATTTCTAGGAAGCCAAGAGAATTAAGAAAAATAAAGGTAATGACCCAAGGCTGATATGTATAAATTAAATTCTGCCTCATGGCTTAATACAAAAGTCCTAATTTAAAAACAAAATAAAAATACTATTCCATTTAGACCAACAAAAAAACCGAATCAGTGAAAGAAGGTCTTATGCAGTAGTCCATCTAAATACCAACATGCAGGGGCGCCTGGGTGGCTCAGTCGTTAAGCGTCTGCCTTCGGCTCAGGTCATGATCCCAGCGTCCTGGGATCGGGCCCCGCATCGGGCTTCCTGCTCAGCGGGGAGCCTGCTTCTCCCTCTCCCTCTGCCTCTCTCCCTGCTCATGCTCTCTCCCTCTCTCTCTCTCTCTGTGTCTCAAATGAATAAATAAATAAATCTTTAAAAAAAAAAAAAAAATAAATAAATAAATACCAACATGCAAGTGTTATTAATTCTTTTATTTATTCTGATGCTACTTTAAGCCTGTTTGAATTATATTTTAGAATCCGTAGTCTCCATGAAGACATTAAATTCAATCTCAGAAAGGGGTCAAAAGATTCTTTAGTCATTTGTTTTTTGGTTCCTTCACAAAATTATCTTGCGTCTTTTCTATCACTGGGGAACTAGGGGCAAATTTTAATGAAAAGATCTATCTTCAGACTTGTAGTTTTCTAAGTGTGTTTACCTTAAATACTACTAAACAACATCTTGGCAAACAGAATCTCATTAATGACAGAAAATGTTTACTAAGCTTAAATTAAGGTAAAGTAAAAAACAAAGGAAAAGCCAATAGGATTCTAGGTTTCTGGGGTCCATCTATTTATGCCATAAGTCAAATGTTCAAAGGATGAAAAACAAATACCAAATACCCTATTTAATGACACTATTTGGCAAGAACCTATCAATTTTCATGGGTGAGCACTTAGGGTATCTTGTTATTTACGCAGATATTTCTCCTCAAGAAAAACACATTATAACCTAACCAAATAATGTATCAAGAAAACTGCTCTCTCATGCTGCTGAGCCAGGTTTTAACCAATAAAAGCACAAGGCATGATACATTTCGGCATCGGTTTAGAAAAACAGCAAATCTTTTGATATTTAATTCAGTATTCCATCTTGTAGACATCACTCTTTCTACTAGGCATCCTGGTATGCCTATGTCTTACACCAAAAAATTAATAAGCCATTCCCCAAATTACTTCACAGTTCCAAATGTGGACTGGAGGTTTACCTGGATCCACAGGAACACAGTTCTGGAAATCTTACCTGCGTCCTCGTACCAACAGTCTGGAGGCTTTTCCTAGTAATTCAACTGCCTGTCGTAACCGTTCCTCATTCTGAAGGAATCAAAGAAAAGAGACTACTGGCTGCTTTAATCTAGGAGTCTTTTTTTCCTCCCAATAGTTATTTGATAAACAAGTAACAGCACTTGACCAAGGTGGCAGGGGGGAAATACCAAAGCTGTTAATCCATTTTATTAACTAGTAAGAAAATACAGTTCAACTGTGAGCAGAGAAAAATTTTAAAAAGCAGTCACTGCATTTCTCTATTTTCCTACAGGCTATGGATCTAAACATTCTAAGTATACTTAAAGGGAAAAAATCAAATTCAAACTTACTTCAAACACATTAGCTGTCTGTTGATATAACTGTACAGCCTTTTCTGGATCTACGTTTTCTATAAGCCTATATTAGACAAGAAGATGGGACGTATATGAGCAATAGAAAACCTGTTTTTCAAAGGACTTCATTAAGACAGCCCGCCAGCGGCCCCCCCGCAGCGAGCCGTGCGCACACTCACTTGCCGGCGCGCTCCAGCGCCATTGCTGCTGTGTCGGGTGTGCCGTTCTCTAGGTACATCGTGCTGGCTTTCTCAATCAGCTGAACGGCCTCAGGGAGTTTCTGCATCTCCTTCAGGCAAAGCATCCAGCACAGATCAGTAAGTGCATCAACTTACATGCAGAATTAACAATCTGAAAATCATTTTATTCCTAATTCATGAAGGTAGATGATTCAAAATGTTATACAACAACAAATACATTTAAGACAAAATGCCTTCATATGGTTATTCTTCCCCATCAAGCTTCTTTTAGCTAAACTAAAAAGGTATCAGTTAAGTTCTACACAGAGTTCATCACCACTTTAGAGTTTCAGAAAAACTTTACAAATGGTTGAACCCAAAATGCTTGCTCTTAACTGTTTTCTAAGATTTATAAATTCTTTGAGCATTTACTGAGTCCCTACTACAAATGAAGCCTATGCCAAAGGCTGCGAACCGGCAGCTCAAGGGCTATACCTCATTTCCAACTGCATCTTGCTTCAGTAGTTTTAAATCAGATCCTTTTACAAAGGTTCTGTTCTATGGCTTCCTACTTTTATAAAAGATCACAAGCTGTGGCATCAGCGGGCTCAGGTTCCCACATGGCAAAAATGGGTTGGGGCTGTCAGCAGCTGTCCCTGGAGGCACGGTGCCTCCTGGCAGTGGCCGCATTTCTCCCCACTCCTGGCTGCCCTCCACACCTGGGCACGCCAGTCACTCCCCACGCCCTGAGCTCATCTGAGTCTGCAGCCCTCTTCCAAGACGAGTGCCACCAACACATGAACTCTGTGTCTTACTATGAAATCATAGGTCTCAGCATCCTGTGGTCCTTGTATCTATTATCACCAAATCAAAACTCTTCTTAAAAAAGGAACAAAAGTCATTTAAAAGCTAGACATAAAGTTTACAGACATTTTCTACTTAGGGTTGCCATAGTAGATCTTGAAGTAGGCTCCATGCTGACAGCTCCAGGGTTGTTTTCAAGTCTGACTATTCAGTCCCTCACTGAATTGACAAATTCTTTAGGATACCAAACTTGCTGGTCTCATTTTTACTAACTTCTACATAAAACTTTTTTATTATTTAGCTATGGAGTAAAAACGGATGGGCTGCCTTCTTAAAAGTTACACTATTTTATATTCTTCCCCATGGTCTTGTAGCATGCCAAAATCATCAAGAAGAAAATAAAAATATGCCTATTTTAGTGGTCTGTGTGCCTTAGTCACCTTCCCGTTTCTGTGGAGCAAAAAGGATACGAAATCTTTTTTTTTTTTTTCAAGATTTTATTTATTTGCGAGCAAGCGAGAGAGTGAGAGTGAGAGAGAGAGAGTGCGCGCATGAGCAGGGGGGAGGGGCAGAGGAGAGGGAGAAGCAGACTCCCTGTCGAGCAGGGAGCCAGATGCTGGACTAGACCCCAGGACACTGGGATCATGACCTAAGCTGAAGGTAGACGCCTAACAGACTGAGCCACCCAGGCGCCCCCAGATTATGAAATCTAACAGCTGTAAAATGACAGAGCCAGAGGTTGCTCCAACAAGTGGTGTCTTCCACTCTGCTTCCTTCTACATACTATAACTTCCTAAAGCCTTGTTGGGGGATGAATATGAAGGTCTGTATGACAATCTGATGGAAATTTGAACCCACAGAATTAACACTGGGCCTCTAGCTCAGGACCCCTAATGCCGTTGAGGACTGTCTAAAGGCATTTAATTTAAATACAAGAGCATGCCAGAAAGCATTTTCTCTTGTCTTTTCCCCTATCCACTAGGTTTATTTTTCCTTCATTCAAAGTAGTACCTTCAAATCCTCAAATTAAACAGATCCTAAGGCAACGGAAATTATGTCTAAATAATATCTTTTGATGAAGACTCAAGTCTTAGCACAGCTGTTAGAATATAAACTGAAGCTGTGAGGATTATATATTATAGTGTTCTAGCATTTTTGTACTTTAAAGGAATGTATCCTAATAATAGGCACAAAGTACACCAAGATGACAAGAGCCATCTGGGAGCTTCCTAGTTCTCAGGGGAACTGGGACAACAAAAGGTCAGGGCAGATAACCTGGCTCCTTCAGCTATAAAAAAAAATTCTATTTGCTAAGAAATGGCTGCTGATAACCTGACCTGCATCACCTAATATCAATCTCGTTGCACATTTGTTTTATCCAGAAAAGCTTTATTCCAGTGGCTATGTAACAGCTTCTTATAAGGAAGCATCATAATTTAAATATTTTATTATTAAAAATTTAGGTAATTGCTATCTTTGTTAAGCAATATGCAATAAACATTTTTACACATAAATCTTTGCTATCTATTTCTTTACAAGAGAGTCACAAAATTGGAATTCCTGGCTATGAAAATTCTTAAAGCTGTTGATATGCATTATGAAAGTAATTTTTTAAATGACAGTAGAAAATCTGCATTAAAAAGCTAAATGTAAAGTGTAGGATAACTGTGTATAGAGCATTTTCTCAATTTGTGTGTGTGTATATAAGTGAAAATGTATGTGCATAGAAAAATAACTAGGAGAAAAAAAACCTAAATACATTACTAACATTTTTTGGTCTTTCCAGTTTCTACGTGTTCTACAATGAGCATGTACTCACTTAAAAAAATCAGCAAGATTATAAAAGTCACAGAAATTTTAAAAAAACACAAGTTTTACTAAAGTGTGAGTTCTTAGGGGCGCCTGGGTGGCTCAGTCGTTAAGCGTCTGCTTTCGGCTCAGGTCGTGATCCCGGGGTCCTGGGATTGAGCCCCGCATCGGGCTCCCTGCTCGGTGGGAGGCCTGCTTCTCCCTCTCCCACTCCCCCTGCTTGTGTTCCCTCTCTCGCTGTCTCTCTCTGTCAAATAAATAAATAAAATCTTTAAAAAAAAAAAAAATAAAAATAAAGTGTGAGTTTTTGTTTTTGTTTTTTTAAAGATTTTATTTATTTATTTGACAGAGAGAGACACAACAAGAAAGGGAACACAAAAAAAAAAAAAAAAAAGAAAGGGAACACAAGCAGGGGGAGTGGGAGAGGGAGAAGCAGGCCTCCCACTGAGCAGGGAGCCCGATGCGGGGCTTGATCCCAGGACCCCAGGATCGTGACCTGAGCCGAAGGCAGACGCTTAACGACTGAGCCACCCAGGCGCCCCTAAAGTGTGAGTTCTTAAAACAAAGCTTTATAATAAATAATTCAAACAGCTTTTACTACATTAGGGAACATAAAAATGGAAAGGAAATGTTCAATTTCAATTGCTACTTGGCATACTTT
Organism: Phoca vitulina; assembly: GCF_004348235.1. NCBI lineage: Eukaryota > Metazoa > Chordata > Mammalia > Carnivora > Phocidae > Phoca > Phoca vitulina. The sequence continues at coordinate 50,755 of NW_022589808.1, forward strand.
GAGAGTGAATGTCAAAGTGTCATAAAGTACATGTTTTTTTCTTACCACAACAGGATATTAATTTCCAGCCTGCTTTTAAGAGGCAGAAATATGAAAAGTGGCTCAGACACATGAGCCAATCTATTCTATTCAATAAGAATCAGAATTAAATAGCAATAGCCTAGGTCTAAGGTTCTCTTCAATGCCAACTTTTAAAAAACAAGCAAAAATCTCTTCTTTCTATAACCCAAAGGTAGTAAAAAATACATATACTTGTAAATTTTTACTACATTAAAATGTCCTGAAGTTCTCAGAAGTAGGGAAATCTCTCACACAGCTTTTTGTCTAGCAACACTCTCCTGGTTACAGAGCTTAGAAACTTGTTGTTCAACAGTCTTAAATTTCACCTTTAAAACTCCCTATCTTAAGACACATACAATGTACCCTTGGGTCCAATTAGCATTACTTTGGATAAGAAATCTTAGCACCTCTTGCCTTACAGCAAGGAGACTTTTCAACCTCCACACAAATTTACTTTAACACCTTGTAGTTATTAATTCATTTTACCTACAGAACAGTTATGGCACATTACTGACCTTCAGCATCATGCCAGCTTGCTCATAAGCTCTGCAAAGAGAATATAATTTCTCAGATGAGATGTTAATGAAATAAGGGGGAGGAGAAACTTTCTACCACAGATATGAGAAATTATGTCAATTAAAACTGGCTCAGGCACTACATATTGCTTTAGCTTTTAATAACACATTTTTTTTTCCTTTTTATTTTTGTGGGCAATAATGCCTTGGAAACAACAGACATCTGAGCTAAAGGGATTTTATTTTGCACATGCAAAATTAAGTAAAACTCAGAAAGGTTAAAGGACTTTCTATGTGACAAATCTAACAAGTTTTGAAACAAGTAAATATTCTCCACAAAAGCAGGAGAAAGACCATTTCTCTCCTCAAGTACTATTAACTATCAAAGAAAGAGGGAAAAAAAAAAAAGATTCTAACTTACTTGTTTTTTCATAGGTTATTGAAGAAAATTGTCCTAAAAATATTTGGTAAATTGAATGTAAACACTGTATAACTTAGTTAGGAGTGACTTAGTTTCTAAGGGTCAGGTAAAGACCGAAACAAATGGAAATGATGATTTTATTTAAATCAATACAAAATAATTCACTATTTATGGATTTGTAACTTAGGAAAAATTTACTGACCTATGGAAAAACAACATTTAAAACATAATCTCCAAATACATGAAAACATGGAAAATATTTACTTACTTGGCAGCATGAAAAAGACTGAATGGATGTAACAAAGTCAAAATTAAGGAAAAAAACCGAGTCTGCTATTTAAAAAACAATGTCAACTGCCCTAGTTCGTTCCAAAAGACAAATTTTACAAACAGATGAAGCAATCATTTTATGCCTGTTGCTGTCTCTCACAACTACATAATTCACAAAAACACTGACAAAACACTACATAGATTTTTAAGCTATTTCCACTGCCCGTTAATCTGAAAAGTATCACTGCAATGCAAAGTTATTTACAACCATAATTTGAAAATGAGATAAAACAGACATCTTTTACTCAGTAAGTTTTAAAATACCTCAGGAAAATTTATTGTTTTAAACTACTTAAAACTAAAGGGTAAACTAAACTACTTAAAAATCTTTTTCCAAATACCTAAGAAAGACTATATTTTAAAAATATTTACTGAGCAGTTTATACATTTCTAATACCCGCGCGACTGCTTCATTCTTCAGCACCTGTGCATTTCCCTCACTTCATCCCAAGGAAAATCAGCATCAAGCAAATGCAGAAACAACAGAAATAAACTCTCAAATACAGCTCTGCAAAACAGTGTGAACCTTATGATTAAAAGTCTCTGTAAATGCTCCATTGGAGTCTAAAAATACAGATTTTTTCTAATCATTTTCTAATTTAATAGCATCGTAGTCCACATGTAGCAAATTTATAAAAGAAAAAAATGAGTTGCTGTCCAAATCATCAAATTGTGGAATTTCTTTGTAAAGGTTGAAAAAGATACGCCCTGTTATTCTCATGGGCAACAGCTTCTCTCAGGCAGGCATCTTTTGCTTGCTCAAATTGTTTGGCATTTTTAAAAGCAACAGCTGAAATAGAACAACAACAACAAAAAACAGACTTTCTAATCCATTGTTAAAAAAACTTCAAATGAATCATTACCAAAATCTGCATCATGGGGGAAGCATTAGAAAATATCCTTATTTTAATCAAATACGTAAGAAATTTTATACAATGCTACTTTTTTCTAAGGAATTTTCTTACAACCTTTTTGATTACCAATAACTTAGAAGTATTTTCAAAAGTTTAGTGTTCTGTTTTGTTAAATCGTAGACTACTGGCAATAAATCAGTGCCAGTTCCACTCAAAACCAAGTCTTTTTAACAGCAGCACCTAAGCTTTGAAAAACTAAGATCGCATCAGTCAAACCAATACTCCCAAATAACAGGTCCCGTCACAAAAGACACTACCTTACTTCACCAGTTTTACATTTAATAATAAAGACAGTACTTTAGTTACAGTTTATTCCATCTTTTAAATTATTGAGAAACGGAAGACCAATAAACACATTCAACATTTGTACAACGAACCCTCCTTTTGGCACAATCTTGAAATAAATGTCTAAAACATTAATAATGCATTTCTTTTAAATAAAGCTTTTAAATTCTTTGGTAGGTTTCTATGAAAATGACATCTCCACTGTCCAAAGAGCTAAAATATATTGCTCACTGTTGTAAAAGTGTCATCATCAGAGCAAAACAATAAGAAGTGGCCCTAAAATAGGATCTTCCAGATTTTGGGAAACTTGCCAAGGGTTCTTTACAAATAAGTAAAAAAGGACACTTAAAAAAAAAATTTTTGGTTAAAACCAAACTCTTAAAATTCTCTTTAATAAAATATTGAAAATAAACAAACTATTGACCTATTTTCATCCCTGGACTTCCACATTTTGCTTTTTAAAAAATTTACTCTAATGATTAAATATATTTTGCATAACTCCTTAAAGAAAATAAACAAAGGATGATTTAATGGGAAAATATGACCTGAAATATGTATTTGTGACAGCAGCTCCTGGTCTCAGATGCTTATAAAACAAACCTGGGATAAATTTCCCTCACGAGAGTTGCAAAATGTTGTGCCCTCCAGTTACAAAAGCGTTCTTATATAAGGTGTCCACAGAATCCATATGAAGTTTGAACTTTTAATAATTTTCCTTTTAAACAGGACGTATTTGCATAATTCGACAGAAAATTTAGTCAGGATTTAAATAAAAGTGTTGAAGACTCATTAGCTTTCTATTTACCTGATTTCTCTATTCTTTGGTGATATACTGAAACTAAAGTCTATCAAAAGCACATTATGTAGGTGGTCTCTATGTTAGGCTAACAAACGTGATCTGAACTATGACTGAAACACGACTGCAAATGTGTTCAGAGTACTTCAAAAACCGCATTATGCTTTGCATCCAAAATAATTGTGCATATGCTGAAAGTTATCATTCTATAAATAAATGCTAAATTTTTAGTAAGGTCCCTCTCTGTTGCATGTTGCAGATTTTAATCTTACATACAGATAAATTTATTCAAATACTTATATAGCTTAACACGTCACGAATATTTATCAGCATATCTCAAAAGTGCGGTTCTTAAAAAAACACGTGCCAAACAAACACAGGATTTGCAGATCTGCTCAGAATAAGGCTAAATTAAAAAATAAAAAGTTAACAAAGAAAAGTCTTTATTCAATTATAGGAAGTATAATAGAGGCATATGGCAAAAACTCCTGGAAACAGTGTGCACCTGTTGACTATCCGAACAATGCGAAAAACCTGCAGCTATGTACTGCCAACCCTACTCGCCCCTGCTGTCAGGAGAGAGCTGCAGGTCACTGGATCTCTAACTCAGCCCTCAACACATCTGAAAATAACAAGTGGGAAAAAAACAAGGGCTTGGGCAGATTTGTTTAATTACTAAAATCTCACAGAAAGCATTAAGTGTAAGTATTTTGCAGAGATGAAGTTATCAGCCTATGTTAAGACCACATATTGGAGTCACACATCACACATACCTGCTTTTCCATATTCAGAAGCAGCACTGTCATAATCTGGTTTCCATTTTAAAAAACCAGTTTTCAGGCTAAAATGAAAAGAAGACACATTTAACAGAAGTTCCCAACCACATTTATAAGTCAGAATCCTGCTTTAATGGCTTTGTAGGTGATTAAAAAAAGACACTGGGTACAAAGTCCCCATCTCACCCACCTCCACCCAAATTTATTTACAATGAAATACAACCTCGCCATTTTCCCTCTATCACAGACGTGGTTTTCTCGTTTTTATATGTCTGTATAATAGCCAAGTACAGCAGAGATTCTCAGTGCATGGTCCCCAGACCACATTACCAAGAAATGTGCTAGAAATATAAACTCATCTCACCCAGACCTACAGAACCACCAACTCCGGGGTGGCAGCAGCAATCAGGGTATAACAAGCCCTGAGGTGCATTAAAGCTTGAGAACCTCTGAAGCACGGCATCAAGTAAGCAGCTGGATTCGTGAGACTGAAGCTCAGGAGAGGCTAGAGATATTAATTAAGGAGCCACTGGCATATGCCACACCAAGGGCCTAGTTAAGATCTGCCAGGGAGATCTCAGAGAGTGAGCCGAAAGACAACAGAATACAAACATTCAGAGCAATAACCAGGTTGAGAATTAGCCACCAGTGAACAGGAAGGATAGCCAGAAAATGAGGATGTTGTAAGAACAACAGAAGCTGCTTTCTAGGATCACTACTGGTTTCTCAGATGTCAAAGCAAAGGTCCATCAATTTTCAGTCCTTACCTTACTTGCCCTTTCTTCAATATCTTATTTTATTTCTTTTTTAAGTAATTTCAGACTTTCAGGTTAAAGTAACTCAGTGACTGATTGGCGAAAAAAAGATGGCGGAGGAGTAGGGGACCCTATTCCAACTGGTCCCCAGAATTGAGCTGGATATCTACCAGACCATTCTGAGCACCCATGAAATCAGCCTGAGATGTAAGAAGATCTGGATCTCTACAAACAGAGTATCGCGGGGGATTGGTTTCGAGGTATGAAGCGGGGAGCTGTGATTCTGCGGGCAGATATCGGAGGATGAACGACAGCGGAAGGGAGCCTGGCCGTGGAGATCCTACACCGCCGGTGAGCGACAGCCTCCCGCACTGGGGACGGGGCACGGAATCGCAGACCGGTAGCAATGGGAAAAGGACTTTAGGGCAACCCCGGGGTGGAAACCCGGAGCAGTGGGGTCGTACGTGCAAACTGGGAGCGGCTGGCGGTTTTAGAAGCACAAAGGGCAGAGACGTGACCCGACCTGGAGGCAGGACTGGGGGCGCTGAAGAGGGGCGCACAACCCAGGACCCTGCAGTTTATAGCAGCACAGACAGAAACGGAGAGACTATGGCTGGAGAGCTCAGTGAAGAACAGACTGCGATCTCTCTGATCTGAGGCAGAGGGTTGGAAACGGTCTCTTCTGCTCTGACTCTCGGGGGAGATGTGGAAAGCTGCCAGGGAAAGCCGCCAGAGAACAAAAGCCCCCAAAAAACTGGTTCCCACTGAGCCCATCCCCAGCCACAGGGGGGCAGGGCAACTCTGCCCAAACGGGGTTGCCTCAGTAATAGCGCAGCAGGTCCCTCCCTCAGAAGACAGGCTGGGAAAACAAGAGGCCAGCAACCCTGAGGTCCCTAGAAAACAGGTGCATCTTGCTTGGGTTCTGGTCAATAATTTGGACTCTATACATTCCCTCAGCCACCCCTCAACAGAATGACTAGGAGGAGGAACCCCCAAAATAGAAAAGACTCAGAGATTATGACTTATGCACCAGATTTACAAACGGATGCAGATATAACCAAGATGTCGGAGATAGAATTCAGGCTAGCAATTGTGAAGACAATACCTAGAATGGAGAAATCAATTAATGGCAACATAGAGTCTCTAAGGGAAGAAATGAAAGCTGAATTGGCAAAACTTAAAAATGCTATCAGTGAGATCCAATCTAATCTAGATAATCTAACAGCTAGGGTAAAAGAGGCAGAAGAATGAATTAGTGACCTGGAAGACAATTTAATAGATAAAAAGGGAAAAGAAGAGGCTAGGGAAAAACAACTCAGAATCCATGAAAATAGAATCAGAGAAATAAGTGACACCATGAAGCGTTCCAATGTCAGAATTATTGGAATCCCGGAGGGGGTGGAGAGACAGCGAGGACTAGAAGATATATTTGAGCAAATCATAGCTGAGAACTTCCCGAATCTGGGGAATGAAACAAACATTCATGTCCTAGAAGCAGAGAGGACCCCTCCCAAGATCAAGGAAAACAGGCCAACACCCCAGCATGTAATAGTAAAACTCGCAAATCTTAGAACCAAGGAAACCATCTTAAGGGCAGTTAGGGGAAAAGATTCCTTACGTACAGAGGGAGGAACATCAGAATAATGTCAGACCTATCCACAGAGACCTGGCAAGCCAGAAAGGCCTGGCAAGACATATTCAGGGTACTAAAGGAGAAGAACATGCAGCCAAGAATACTTTATCTGGCAAGGCTGTCATTTAGAATGGACGGAGAGATGCAGAGCTTCCACGACCGACAGAAACTGAAAGAATATCTGACCACTAAGCTGGCCCTGCAAGAAATATTGAGGGGGGTTCTATAAAAGGAGAAAGACCCCAAGAGTGATATACAACAGAAATTTACAGGGACAATCTATAAAAACAACATCTTCACAGGCAACATGATGACAATTAATTCATATCTTTCAATAATCTCTCTCAACGTGAATGGCCTAAATGCTCCCATAAAATGGCACAGGGTTGAAGACTGGATAAAAAGACAGGACCCATCCATATGCTGTCTACAAGAGACTCATTTTGAACCTAAAGATACATCCAGACTGAAAGTGAAGGGATGGAGATCCATCTTCCATGCCAGCAGACCTCAAAAGAAAGCTGGGGTAGCAATTCTGATATCAGACAAATTAGATTTTAAACTAAAGTCTGTAAACAGAGACGTAGAAGAACACTATATCATTCTTAAAGGGTCTATCCAACAAGAAGATCTAACAATTGTAAATATCTATGCCCCCAACATGGGAGCAGCCATATACATAAGCCAACTGTTAACCAAAATAAAGAGTCATACTGATAACAATACATTAATTGTAGGAGGCCTCAATACTCCACTCTCAGCAATGGACAGATCATCTAAGCAGAAAATCAACAAGGAAACAAGAGCTTTGAATGATACATTGGACCAGATGGACCTCATAGATATTTACAGAACATTCCACCCTAAAACAACAGAATACTCATTCTTCTCGAGCGCACATGGAACTTTCTCCAGAATAGACCATATACTGGGTCACAAATCAGGTCTCAACCGATACCAAAAGATTGAGATTATTCCCTGCATATTCTTAGACCACAATGCTCTAAAACTGGAACTCAATCACAAGAAAAAATTTGGCAGAAATTCAAACACTTGGAAGCTAAAGACAACTCTGCTCAAGAATGATTGGGTCAACCAGGAAATCAAAGAAGAACTTAAACAATTCACGGAAATCAATGAGAATGTAAACACATCGGTCCAAAACCTACGGGATACTGCAAAGGCGGTCCTAAGGGGAAAATACATAGCCATCCAAGCCTCACTCAAAAAAAATAGAGAAAAATCCCGAATTCACCAACTAACTCTACACCTTAAAGAACTAGAGAAAAAGCAACAAACGATGCCTAAGCCATGCATTAGAAAAGAAATAATTAAGATTAGAGCAGAGATCAATGAATTAGAAACCAGAAACACAGTAGATCAGATCAACGAAAGTAAAGTTGGTTCTTTGAAAGAATTAATAAGATCGATAAACCACTGGCCAGACTTATCCGAAAGAAAAGAGAAATGACCCCAATTAATAAAATTATGAATGAAAGGGGAGAGATCACGACTAACACCAAGGAAATAGAAACAAGTATTAGAAATTACTATCAACAACTATATGCCAGTAAACTGAGCAATCTGGATGAAATGGAGGCCTTCCTGGAAACCTATAAGCTGCCAAGACTGAAACAGGAAGAAACTGGCAACCTGAATAGGCCAATAACCACTAACGAGATTGAAGCAGTGATCAAAAAGCTCCCAAAAAACAAGAGTCCAGGGCCTCATGGATTCTCTGGGGGAATTCTACCAAACATTCAAAGAAGAAATAATACCTATTCTACTGAAGCTGTTTCAAAAAACAGAAACAGAAGGAAAGCTTCCAGACTCATTCTATGAGGCCAGCATTACCTTAATCCCCAAACCAGGCAAAGACCCCATCAAAAAGGAGAATTTCAGACTGATATCCCCGATGAATATGGATTCGAAAATCCTCAACAAAATCCTAGCTAACAGGATCCAACAATACATTAAAAGGATCATCCACCACGACCAAGTGGGATTTATCCCCGGGATGCAAGGGTGGTTCAACATTCGCACATCAATCAATTTGAGAGAACACATTAATAAGAGGAGAGAGAAGAACCATATGGTCCTCTCAATTGATGCAGAAAAAGCATTTGACAACATACAACATCCTTTCCTGATTAAAACTCTTCAGAGTCGAGGGATAGAGGGAACATTCCTCAAGTTCATAAAATCCACCTATGAGAAACCCACAGTGAATATCATCCTCAATGGGGAAAAGCTGAAAGCCTTTCCCTTAAGATCAGGAACACGTCAAGGATGCCCACTCTCGCCACTATTGTTCAACATAGTACTAGAAGTCCTAGCAACAGTCATCAGACAACAAAAAGAAATAAAAGGTATTCAAACTGGCAAAGAAGTCAAACTCTCTCTTTTCACAGATGACATGATCCTTATGTGGAAAACCCAAAAGACTCCATCCCCAAATTCCTAGAACTCATCCAGCAATTCAGTAATGTGGCAGGATACAAAATCAATGCACAGAAATCAGTTGCTTTCTATACACTAACAACGCAACTGTAGAAAGAGAAATTAGAGAAACGATTCCATTTACAATAGCACCAAAAACCATAAGATACCTCGGAATAAACCTAACCAAAGAGGTAAAGGATCTATACTCTAGCAACTACAAAACACTCATGAAAGAAATTGAAGAAGACACAAAAAGATAGAAAAATATTCCATGCTCATGGATCGGAAGAATAAACATTGTTAAAATGTCTATGCTACCCAGAGCAATCTATACCTTCAATGCCATCCCAATCAAAATTCCAATGACATTTTTCAAAGTGCTGGAACAAACAATCCTAAAATTTGTGTGGAATCAGAAAAGACCCCGAATCGCCAAGGAAATGTTGAAAAACAAAGCTGGGGGCATCACGTTGCCCGATTTCAAGCTATATTACAAAGCTGTGATCACCAAGACAGCATGGTACTGGCACAAAAACAGACATATGGACCAATGGAACAGAATAAAGAACCCAGATATGGACCCTCAACTCCATGATCAAATAATCTTGGACAAAGCAGGAAAAAATATGTAATGGAAAAAATACAGTCTCTTCAATAAATGGTGCTGGGAAAATTGGACAGCCACATGCAGAAGAATGAAACTCGACCATTCTCTAACACCATACACAAAGATAAACTCAAAATGGATAAAAGACCTCAATGTGAGACAGGAATCCATCAAAATCCTAGAGGAGAACATAGACAGTAACCTCTTTGACATCGGCCACAGCAATTTCTTTAAGATACATCTCCAAAAGCTAGTGAAACAAAAGCAGAAATGACCTTTGGGGACTTCATCAAGATAAAAATCGTCTGCACAGCAAAGGAAACAGTCAACAAAACAAAGAGGCAACCCACAGAATGGGAGAAGATATTTGCAAATGACACTACAGATAAAGGGCTGGTATCCAAGATCTATAAAGAACTTCTCAAATCAACACCCAAAAAACAAATAATCAAGTCAAAAAATGGGCAGAGGATATGCAAAGACACTTCCCCGAAGAAGACATACAAATGGCTAACAGACACATGAAAAAATGTTCATCGTCATTAGCCATCAGGGAAATTCAAATCAAAACCACACTGAGATACCACCTTACATCAGTTAGAATGGCAAAAATGGACAGGGAAAGAAAAAACAAATGTTGGAGAGGTTGTGGAGGAAGGGGAAACCTCTTACACTGTTGGTGGGAATGCAAGTTGGTACAGCCATTTTGGAAAACAGTGTGGAGGTTCCTCAGAAAATTAAAAATAGAGCTACCCTATGACCCAGCCATTGCACTCCTGGGTATTTACCCCAAAGACACAGATGTAGTGAAAAGAAGGGCCATATGCACCCCAGTGTTCATAGTAGCAATGTCCACAATAGCCAAACTGTGGAAAGAGCCAAAATGCCCTTCAACAGATGAATGGATAAAGAAGATGTGGTCCATATATACAATGGAATATTACTCAGCCATCAGAAAGGATGAATACCCAACTTTTACATCAACATGGATGGGACTGGAGGAGATTATGCTAAGTGAAATAAGTCAAGCAGAGAAAGTCAATTATCATATGGTTTCACTTATTTGTGGACCATAAGGAATAGCATGGAGGACATTAGGAGAAGGAAGGGAAAAATGAAGTGGGGGGGAATCGGAGGGAGAGATGAACCATGAGAGACTATGGACTCTGAGAAACAAACAGGGTTTTAGAGGGGAGGGGGGAAGGGAGATGGGTTAGCCCAGTGATGGGTATTAAGGGGGGCACGTACTGCATGGAGCACTGGGTGTTATACGAAAACAATGGATCGTGGATCACCACATCAAAAACTAATGATGTATTGTATGGTGACTAACATAGTAAAATTAAAAAATAAATAAATAAACTAACTCAGTGACTGTCAAACTTATTGTGTGCGTAAGAATTGCTAAACAAATGCCATCTTAAATTCTAAATTTCAATTATGAAAAGCCTGCTTACATGTAACAGTGTAAGGTACTTCAAAGGAGCACCTTAACTGAAAGACAGGGGAATCCCCAAGAGCCCTGAGAAGTATGCCTTCATTGTGTGACACTTGTGTGAACTGCCCCGAAGCCCTAACTTCTAAGCAAAATTTTTTGCCAATTAAATGCATTTAACAGGGTGCCTGGGTGGTTCATTCGGTTAAGCATCTGCCTTCGGCTCAGGTCATGAGTCCAGGGTCCTGGGATGGAGCCCTGCATAGATCTCCCTGCTCAGTGGGGAGCATACTTCCCCCTCTCCCACTCCACCTCTCTCTCCGTAAAATAAATAAATAAAATCTTTAAAAAAAACTGTATTTAACATTTGTGTTTGCATATATACTAAGATCCAAACGTGTGAGCAATTTTTTAAACTTACCAAGAATATTATTGCTCAGAAAAATAAAATCCTTAAATTGCAGCCTATCTAATCCACAAAACTGGGGAAGTACTGCAATAAGATGAAATTCTAATCCCTCACCCCTACCCCTTATAAGGGGTTCATTATATTCTATATATTAACATAATTTGTTAAATCCCACCCAAAACACAGTACAATCATTCAGTTGTCTAATGTGCTACACATGGAAAGAACTAGAGATTTTAAAATATAGCAAATCATCCCCAGTCAACTAAACACCTCTAATAAGAGAGAAGGCACGCTGGTTAATTTAATGGCTCTACCTGTTAGTGTTTTTGGTATTTTGGTCAAGAGTCAATAAGGAAATTCTGTTGAGGCCAACATATCAATTTCCACAGGACCAAAACCCACAAAACCACCATTTGCTTGAGGGAAATGATTAAAATTACAAAACTATCTGGCAGTATTGAACCATATTATCATTAGAAAACAGAGGAAAAACGCAATCTTCTCTCCTAAGCTCCTGGCCCATTTTTCCTGTCATCTACTGACAACTCTGTCTAGAGGCACTTCAAACATAACACACTCAAGCTGAATCCAGCAACTGCCTGCCCCAGCCCTACCCCACCCATCATGTTCATGCCTCAATATCCCCTATCTTAGCTGAAGGTTTCTCCTCTACTTCATCTCCCAAATTAGAAACCTAAGAGTCAAGCTTTTCCCTCCATATCCAGTCATTAAAACTTACCAATTCTGACAGACGTCGTCCAATCCTGCCTCTTGTATTGTTACTTTATTTTTTTTTAAGATTTTATCTATTTATTTAAGAGAGAGTGAGCATGAGCAGGGAAAGGGGCAGAGGGAGAAGCGGACACCCTGTTCAGCAGGGAGCCAGATGCGGGGCCCAATCCCAGGACCCCAGGATCATGATCTAATTCAAAGGCAGACTTGAGCACTGCAAAAGATCTAACTCTCTCCCACAGGCACCCCTTGTATTGTTACTTTAATTCAGACCCTCATCATGAGTCTACTAACCCTTCATGTGAAGTCCCCTTTCCTGCCTGCCCTCCCCTTCCATTCCCCCCACCTTGAGAATATTAATTCTTCCTTACTTTGTATACCCACTGAAACAACTGCATACCTCTATTCTAACATTTAATATCTTATTTTTACTCATCTGTGGCCTTGTATGCCTGCCTGTGAATTCTAAGCCCCTGAGTAAAGGACCACTTCTGGTTACCTCAATAACCCCAATGGCTGGGTCAGATATATGCTTGCTGAATATGCCAAAGTTCTCACTTTTCTCTCCCACTGTACATTCTCCACTTTGTCACATTTCCTTCGCCAAAAATAAACCTAACTAGGTCCCACTGGTTATATGATCCCTAGAAAAGCTAAGGTTCAGGACCATCTGAAGGGCAGCCCCTACATGGTGGCACCCCAACTTCTCTGCTCTAGCTCATCCCCTGGCACTGCAACTACTCTACATTAACTATTCTCCCCGCATATTTTCAGGCCCATGCACATACAACACGCTGTGCATAGATTCTGTCTCACAGGCTTTGCCTTCTGTCTAAAAAATTCCTTATTTTCCAGGCCCTGCTCAGAAATCACCTCTGGGAAATCTTCCTAAATTTCTCCAGACAGAATAAACTTCTCCCCCCGTGCTACCAAAGCAAAGTTAACACAGCTTTATTATGGTCCTTATTAAACACACTATTCTAATACTTTTATGTTTGCTCCCAGTAAAAAAAGTAAGATTGTTGTCAGCATCTCCCGCACCAAAAGAGCTCCAGTACTTTACACACTGCCTGGAAGGAGTAATACAGTACAACAGAAAGAACTTGAATTTTTTCCACTATTGAAAACCTGGCGCTGCCGTCTTTCAACTGGGCAGCCTTGGGCAAGTCATCATAAGGCTTGTCCAGGCCTCACCTCCTCTTCTGTTTATCGAAAGTTGTAAAGATCTCGGATCAGGTATGTAAAGCATCTAACACACGGCACCATGTAGACTTTTCATTTTCTGTAATTGCCAGATAAAAATTCGTTGCGGTAATGACACTGAGGAGGAGGGGAGTGTTCAAAGGACTGACTGAGCAGGATCAGTTCAATTCCGCAAATATTTGTTGGGTGCCTACACTTACGTATCAGAAGCTGGGAGACACATAAAATGACTAAGGGAGAGCAAACCCCAGGAACCAGATATTGGGACACGACAAAAGACCCCCGCAGAATTTTCAGAATACATCTGTAGCCCCCTTCCCAACACGAGAGTCTTTTAGAGCGCTGGTTCTCAACAAGGCGACCCCCGCCGCAGGGGTCAGTTTTGGTTGTCACGAAGAGGGAAGAGAGGTGCTGCGGGCATCTAGGTAGAGCCCAGGGATGCTACTAAACTACAATGTACAGGGGAGTTTCCTCAACGAATCATCCATTCCGGAGTGCCCAGACCAAAAGCAACAGAGCCTCCAGCCCACAGACCCCAGAAGAGAGCAGGGACAACTTCCGGCAGGGGACCAAGTCCGCTTCCGGAGGTGCAGCAGGCCCCGCCCCGGCACCCAGGCCGCGGAAGCCACCGCCTTCCCGGCTCGCTCTCCCGCGCCCTCCCTCCAACGCCCGGACCAGGCCGGCATGGGGCACGGACCCAGCGCCGGGACAGCGGCCCACGTCTGAGGCTCTCACTCACTATTTCTCTGCTTTGGCGAGGTGCTCCAGCCCCTCATTTATCTTCTGAGCCGCCATCTCGAAGGTCCGGGCCGTGACGTGGAGAAAGAGAGCCCGGCTGAGGCGGCGTGGGAACGCCGAGTGAAAGCCGGGACGGCGCCGCAGCCCAGCTGCTACAGGGGCCTGTAGGGCTCAAACCTAATGGTGCAAAGCAGCCTCGGGAGCCGGGAGGGGCGCAGCGCAGACATACACCGCGCAGGCGCAGAGCGCCAGGGTTCGCCTGAGCCGCAGGCGTCTCCGCAAGCGCAGTGGGCACTGAAGGCCGTTCATTCCTGCATTCATTCAGTAAATATTTATTGAGCACCTAATATGTGCCGGGAACTGTTCCAAGCATCAGGAAATCAGTAGGGAGTACAACAGACAAAAAACTCGCCCTCGTGGAGCCTTGCTTTTCCATTCATGTGAAACACATTGGTGCTATAATTACGGATTATGGAACAAATTACATTCGTTCCATAGCTGGAATAGTGTTCATTCATTCATCCTGCCTCTGAGCGCCAACTATATGTCAGTCAGTAAGCAAAACAGACTATCAGTCCCGTTTACTGTCAAATAGTCACCCGACCGACACAAACTCTGGTAAGTGCTCTGAATGAAAAGTTCAGGGAGTTAGATCTTTTGCCGTGCTCAAGCAGAAATAACAGGCAGTAATACTCTTGGCTCAATTGATAACTCACGGTCATTTCAATATCCACATAGAGAGATGATTCCTGCAATGCCTGTGCAGCCTCTCATTTTCTCACTTCCACCAACTCAGCCACCCATTGCCAGGATCACACCCTTGACCATACTAATTACTAGTAACTATGTGCCTTCCACTATGTCCATTTTCTTCACCTTCAACAGAACTCTCTCCTTTTTCCTATTCTTCTGCTCTTATTCAGACTTCCCTCTTTACCCAGCATAGATTCCATGTTCCATCATTTTAGCTACTCTGTGGTAGCTAAGCCTCAACTTCCTTGGTCCTCTCCCCCTTCCTCCCTCTCTCCCTCCTCTCTGCTTGTCTGGAAAAGCCCCAGCTCTCCACCTACTCTGGAACTGCTCTTGAGCAAGTAAACGTGGCTGGAGAAAAAACAAACTAGCATGCTAACATTATTCAATTTAACGATCATAAACATCAAGGAGATCTTTGGTGCTGCTGAGCAACTGTGCTTCATTTTCCTGTCACATTACTCACCCACTCACTTGGATGGCTGTTCACACCCTCTTTCTCCTCAAAATTCCCACACAATCTCCCCGCCTGCCTGCCAACTCTTACTTCTTGTTTCATAGGAAATAGCAACTGAAGAGAGATCTTGCTTTTGGCCTCCTCAGCCCATCTACCAACTACCTGTATCTTTTCCTAAATAATCTGCCTTTTCTCTAGTGAATGTCTCTCTCATCCGTCCTCACGTCCTTATTTAGTCTCATGGGGACAAGGCTTGCCATCATCATCCTGTTGTCTAGCCTGGGCCTCCTTTAATGGAGGCACAGCATTCCAAGAGGGGGGAAGTGGAAGCTATAGGCCTCCTGGAACCAATTCAAAATCACTTGTGCCATTTTTATTGGTCAAAGCAAGTCACGAGGCAAGTCCAGACCCAAGAAGTAGGGAAATAAAGGAGTTGCAAATATTGTGACTGTGACTTCCAGTTCATCATAGCTCTGGAATGACTGGTTCAGTAGAAGAGAACCTGGGCTTTTATCAGGAAATAGTGGAGTTTTACATTTTTAGGTGAAATTAGACTTAACATTCCCCCAGTGCCATCAACCTCAAAAACCACTGTAAGTACCAGAAGTGTTTCTAAGGGATCTGCCCCCAAAGTCTGTAGCCTCTTCCTCACTCTCCCTTTTTCACACATTCACTTATTAAATGTTTTCTGAGCACCTACTCTGCACAAGGCGCTGTTCCTCCACACTCGGGACACAATTGTAAGCAAGAGAACATTAGGGAGGAAGAATGCTCTTCCTCTCCCCATCTTAGAATCTCCAACTGGGGCCCTGTAAATTAGACTGGCAAAGACAGATCAACAGGAGGAAAGCATGCAGATTTATTTAATATAAGTTTCACAGGACACAGAGCCTTCCTAAGGAAATGAAGACCTGCAAAAGTGGTTAAACCTGAATGTTGTTATACTAGATTTGACAAAGGGTGGAAAGTTGTGGGAAATACGACAGGACAAAGGGTATGAGTTAAGGGTAGTAAACTGAAGGAAACTTGGCAAGGACTATTCATTCAGGGTCCCCTCAGCGTCCCTCCGTCTTCTGAGATAAGGATACCTCTTTTCCAGGTATGAGAGAGCACTTCTCATAGGAGGGCTGATGGGTGCAGGACATGATCCCCCAAAATATGTCACCTTGGCTTGTTGACTATTTTAAGCTGAGGAAGTTTGAGCAAACAGCAGAAGCAGGAAGATCACTCTGACCTCCTCTGTCTGGGGCTTTTCCAGACAAGGAGAGAGGAGGGAGAGAGGGAGGAAGGGGGAGAGGACCAAGGAAGTTGAGGCTTAGCTACCACAGAGTAGCTAAAATGATGGAACATGGAATCTATGCTGGGTAAAGAGGGAAGTGTGAATAAGAGCAGAAACAGGTCATAAAATCCTCACGTGGGAGCTGCCTTCCTACACCTGGAGGAACCAACATCCTTATCTCCAAAGACTGAGGGACACAGAAGAATCTGAACACAGGCCTTGCTATAAGCTTCCCCCACTTTACCACCCTTACCTCCTGCTCCTTAACCTGTCATATTCCTCCGTGCCTGCCCACTCCTCACTGAACCCAGCATAAAAGCACACAGGTGTGGTTCTTCGGGTCCTCATTTCCTTAGGAAGGCTTCCATGCCATGTAAAACTTACATGAAATATACTTGTATACTTTTCTCCTGTTAATCTTTGTCTGTTTAATTTTCAGACCCAGCCAGAGATTCTAAGAGAGTTGAGGAAAACTGTTTCCTGTCCTACAGGGTCTTATGACCTGCTTCAGGGGAGAAGGGAGTGGTCAGTGAGACCTTCCTGCACCTGTTGTTTTTCAAATTCCTTCATCTTAAATTTTTCAATATGCCAAGGTGCTATAATCTGGGGTAGCCCGCTCAAAACCCTCTCAGGACATAATGTCTGCTCACATGGAGTTTGTGATCAATGAGGGGACACAAATATTAAAACTTTTCTTTTTTTTTTTTTAAAGATTTTAATTTATTTGACAGAGAGAGACACAGCAAGAGAGGGAACACAACCAGGGGGAGTGGGAGAGGGAGAAGCAGGCTTCCCGCGGAGCAGGGAGCCCGATGCGGGGCTTGAACCCAGGACCCTGGGATCATGACCTGAGCTGAAGGCAGATGCTTAACAACTGAGCCACCCAGGCACCCCAACCTTATTTTCTTAAGCATTGACAAAGAAAGAATGGAAAAGAGAAAGGAGGTTCTGACTGCCCCGTGGCATTTGAGGACTTTCTGTTCCCAAAGACCTTTGACTAGGGAAGCGGTGTAAGTCCATGCTAACTCACCTTCCCAGGAAAGGGAGCGAGAGGAGGGAGAACAGGGACAGTAAAGGCAGGGACAGACAGTAAAAGGGGGGCTCTACTTTCTTCTTTCCGCCCATCCCTTCCTATATTAGGGTTGAACTAGGGCTGGATGGAGGGATATTTACACTGGGAAGTCAGCTTGGATGAGCTGAGAGTGGAAAGCTTGCACCAAAGAGGAAAGACCAAAGAGTGTAGTTTTTCAAGCTAGACCTGGTGGTGTACCCCATGAAAAGAATTCTTGCTATCACAGCAGCTGCCACCAGTCCTCAAGCAAAGGTTGTCTTTGTCGTCTTTGCCTTAACCCATCTCCTTCTTCCTCCCCTCTTTCCAGGGCATCTCTCACCTCCTCTCCTGGGCCCCTTCGGACACTCAATGTCCCATTCATTCGCCAGGCTGGCTGCTGGCTCAAGCAACCCCACCGAACTCATCTGCTCCTCTTATTCTAAAAGTTCCTTTTCTAAAAAAAGTCCTGCCTCAATAAAAATGTACATTCCCAAGTGCTCTATTGGTTTTAGATAAGACTACAGGGATTTCCGTCGAAGGGGGTTCTTCATGCCCGGCTCCCTGGATTCCTCGTGTGCATAAACCTCCTCCGCTCTTGTCTGCTGTGCTGCCAGGAAGGAAAATTCTTGAACCCACTGCCCTCAGCTGAGTGTTCAGGGAAGGGAAGGATCTTTGTCATTGCTCGGGAGAGAGTCTGGTCCATGAACTCTATTTTGACTCAGAAACCATGAATGAGGAAGCACAAAAGCTCCTATATCACTAAGTTTTGTGAGCTTGTTAAATTACCAGGACCTCAGCAGTGTTGCTTTTTTTAAAAAAAAATTTGTTTCATTTTTGGTTTTATTTTTGCAAATATATTGCTACATTATAGATTACATACACCTCTGAGACTTGGCCCAAGAGTTTAACTGTGAGTCATAAAGTCATCTCTCTGGGAAAATAGATCCTGAGTCACAAAAGCAAACGAACAAACAAAAACTAACAAACTTTTAGGATAAATCCTATTATAATTTGACAGGATCCTCTCCTCGCAATAGGATTTTAGAAAATTATTCTTAGCTTTTGTCGGGACAAAACAGATAGATGTTACAGTCTATATTTTTGTTAATATTAATGAATCCATTGCTTAAAAAGTCACTTGCAAATATCTGTGAAATTAATGAGATTAATATGGAGATCAAGATTGAGAATTATTTCTCCAGACTCTTATGTCCAATGTATGCTCAAAAGTCCCACTCAGAAGTTGAAAATCTCAAACCTAACCTGTGCAAATCCAAAATCTTGAGGCTCTGCAAACCTACTTTTCCTTCCCTTACTCACATTGGTTGATGGCAACTTTGTTCTGCTCATTGCTCCAGCATGTGGAGTGACCCAGGCCTCCTTTCTCTCTCACACACACAACATGTGATCTGTCAGGAAATTCATTTGACTCTACCTCCGAAAGATATCCAGAACCCAGTGACTTCTCACTCTGTCCGCAGTTGTGACTGTGGTCTGAGCCCCCATCCTCTCTTACTGCAGTGTCCCCACCTTATCCACACAGGTCATTCTCAGCCCAGCAGCAAGAGGATTCTTTTAGATCATGTCAGACCAGGTCACTAGGGGCTCCAAGCCCTCCAAAGACTCCCATTTTCTCAGAGTAAAAGCCAACGGCCTGAGCACAGCCTACAAGACCAACCAGGACCTGAGCGCCTCCCACAAGGCCCCTCAGTCACACCAGCCCTGCCAGTTCCCAAATACACAGGCACACGTGCCTCAGGGCCTGTGTTCTAGTATTCCCTCGCCTGGAGCATGCTCCCCAGAGCTTCAGCGGATCTCCCACCTTCTTTAAATCTATTCAAGCCTTACCAGCTCTCCAATGCCTGCCCCACTGAGCCTGTGGCCCACTCTCTACCCTCCACACTTTCAGTCCTCAGAATTGCCCTACTTTGCCCGCATAGTACCTGTCATCTTCCATGATGTCATTTTCTTGTTTTACTAAGGTTTTTGTTTATTGTTCATCTCTCCCCATGGAAGTTAAGCCCCATGAGGCTGGATGTCTATGTGTGGTTTTTTGCTGGTGTTTAGAACAATGCCTGACACTTAAGAGGTGCACACCGCACAGATATGGGGTAACTGGTGACTTGTCCCCTTACTCCTGTGGCGGCACTGCTCCTTTCTGACCACGTCTGATGGTTTGCTGTATCTGCCCCACCACTAACCTGTGAGCGTTGGGGAACAGGGCCCCTGACTTCTGGGGGACAGGGTACAGTGTGGTGCATAGAACAGAGCTCACTCAGCACGGCCTTGAAATTCTCGCATTTTTACAGAAGAGAAAGAGGAGTTAGAACGTTCAGAAACTGCTTCGTCCAGAGCCATGGCATGGCTCTTCCTCAGGGTGATTCCTCTGGCTTGCAACCTGCTTCCATTTGCTGGGCTTTCCTTGGTCTCTCCTCTCTGAACCTTTCACAGAATCGTCATTGTTCATTTCTTTACATTTTTTTTTTTTACTATGTTATGTTAGTCACCATACAATACATCATTGGTTTTTGATGTGGTGATCCACGATCCCTTGTTTTCATATAATACCCAGTGCTCCATGCAGTACGTGCCTTCCTTAATACGCATCACCGGGCTAACCAATCCCCCCTCCCCCCTCCCCTCTAAAACCTGTTTGTTTCTCAGAGTCCATAGTCTCTCATGGTTCATCTCTCCCTCCGATTCCCCCCCCTTTCATTTTTCCCTTCCTTCTCCTAATGTCCTCCATGCTATTCCTTATGGTCCACAAATAAGTGAAACCATATGATAATTGACTTTCTCTGCTTGACTTATTTCACTTGGCATAATCTCCTCCAGTCCCATCCATGTTGATGTAAAAGTTGGGTATTCATCCTTTCTGATGGCTGAGTAATATTCCATTGTATATATGGACCACATCTTCTTTATCCATTCATCTGTTGAAGGGCATTTTGGCTCTTTCCACAGTTTGGCTATTGCGGACATTGCTGCTATGAACATCAGGGTGTTGTTTTTTCTCTAGTTCTTTAAGGTGTAGAGTTAGTTGGTGAATTCGGGATTTTCCTATTTTTTGAGTGAGGCTTGGATGGCTATGTATTTTCCCCTTAGGACCACCTTTGCAGTATCCCATTGGTTTTGGACTCATGTGTTTTCATTCTCATTGGTTTCCATGAATTGTTTAAGTTCTTCTTTGATTTCCTGGTTGACCCAAACATTCTTGAGCAGAGTTGTCTTTAGCTTCCAAGTGTTTGAATTTCTGCCAAATTTTTTCTTATGATTGAGTTCCAGTTTTAAAGCATTATGGTCTGAGAATATGCAGGGAATAATCTCAATCTTTTGGTATCAGTTGAGACCTGATTTGTGACCCAGTATGTGGTCTCTTCTGGAGAAAGTTCCATGTGCACTCAGGAAGAATGAATATTCTGTTGTTTTAGGGTGGAATGTTCTGTATATATCTATGAGGTCCATCTGGTCCAGTGTGTCATTCAAAGCTCTTGTTTCTTTGTTGATTTTCTGCTTAGATGATCTGTCCATTGCTGAGAGTGGAGTATTGAGGTCTCCTACAATTAACGTATTGTTATCAATATGACTCTTTATTTTGGTTAACAGTTGGCTTATGTAGATGGCTGCTCCCATGTTGGGGGCATAGATATTTACAATTGTTAGATCTTCTTGTTGGATAGACCCTTTAAGAATGATATAGTGTCCTTCTGTGTCTCTAACTATAGACTTTAGTTTAAAATCTAATTTGTCTGATATCAGAATTGCTACCCCAGCTTTCTTTTGAGGCCCGCTGGCATGGAAGATGGATCTCCATCCCTTCACTTTCAGGCTGGATGTATCTTTAGGTCCAAAATGAGTCTCTTGTAGACAGCATATGGATGGGTCCTGTCTTTTTATCCAATCTTCAATCCTGTGCCATTTTATGGGAGCATTTAGGCCATTCACGTTGAGAGTGATTATTGAAAGATATGAATTAATTGTCATCATGTTGCCTGTGAAGATGTTGTTTTTATAGATTGTCCCTGTAAATTTCTGTTGTATATCACTCTTGGAGTCTTTCTCCTTTTATAGAACCCCCCTCAATATTTCTTGCAGGGCCAGCTTAGTGGTCAGATATTCTTTCAGTTTCTGCCGGTCTTGGAAGCTCTGCATCTCTCCATCTATTCTAAATGACAGCCTTGCCAGATAAAGTATTCTTGGCTGCATGTTCTTCTCATTTAGTACCCTGAATATGTCTTGCCAGGCCTTCTGGCTTGCCAGGTCTCTGTGGATAGGTCTGACGTTATTCTGATGTTCCTCCCTCTGTACGTAAGGAATCTCTTCCCCTAACTGCCCTTAAGATGGTTTCCTTGGTTCTAAGATTTGCAAGTTTTACTATTACATGCTGGGGTGTTGGCCTGTTTTCCTTGATCTTGGGAGAGGTCCTCTCTGCCTCTAGGACATGAATGTTTGTTTCATTCCCCAGATTCGGGAAGTTCTCAGCTATGATTTGCTCAAATATATCTTCTAGTCCTCGCTGTCTCTCCACTCCTTCTGGGATTCCAATAATTCTGACATTGGAACACTTCATGGTGTCACTTATTTCTCTGATTCTATTTTCATGGATTCTGAGTTGTTTTTCCCTGGCCTCCTCTTTTCCCTTCTTGTCTATTAATTGGTCTTCCAAATCACTAATTCATTCTTCTGCCTTGCTTACCCTAGCTGTTAGATTATCTAGATTAGATTGGATCTCATTGATAGCATTTTTAGGTTCTGCCAATTCAGCTTTCATTTCTTCCCTTAGAGACTCTATGTTGCCATTAATTGATTTCTCCATCCTAGCTATCGTCTTCACAATTGCTAGCCTGAATTCCATCTCCAACATCTTGGTTGTATCTGAATCCATTTGTAAATCTGGTGCATAAGTCATAATCTCTGAGTCTTTCCTAATTTGGGGGTTCCTCTTCCTAGTCATTCTGTTGATGGGTGGTTGAGGGAATGTATAGAGTCCAAATTATCGACCACAACCCAAGCAAGATGCACCTTAGGGTTGCTGGCCTCTTGTTCTGCCAGCCTATCTTCTGGGAGAGGGGCCTGCTGTGCTCTTACTCAGGCAACCCTGTTTAGGCAGAGTTGCCCTGCCCCCCTGTGGCTGGGGATGGGCTCAGTGGGAACTGATTTTTTGGGGCTTTTGTTCTCTTCCACGTCTCCTCCGAGAGTCAGAGCAGAAGAGACCATTTCCAACCCTCTGCCTCACAGCAGAGAGATTGCAGTCTGTTTTTCAGTGAGCCCTCCAGGCCACACTGTCTCTGTTTCTGTCTGTGCTGCTATAAACTGCAGGGTCCTGGGTTGTGCGCCCCTCCCCAGCGCTACCAGTCCTGCCTCCAGGTCGGGGCACGTCTCTGCCCTTTGTGCTTCTAAAACCACCAGCCACCCCCAGTTCGCATGTGCACCCCCGAATTTCCAGGTTGCAGTCCAGGTAGCTGCCCTAAAGTCCTTTCCCTGCCGCTACCTGTCTGCGAGTCTGTGTGGGTTCCCCACCTTGGGAGGCTGTCGTCACTGGCGGTGCAGGATCCCCACATCCAGGATCCCTCCCGCTGCCGTTTATCCTCAGATATCTGCCCGCGGAATCACGGCTCCTGGCTTCGTACCTCGAAACCAACCACCTGCGATCTTCTGTTTGTAGAGATCCAGATCTATCTTCTTACATCTCAGGCTGATTTCGTGGGTGCTCAGAGTGGTCTTGTAGATATCCAGCTCAATTCTGGGGACCAGTTGGAATAGGGTCCCCTACTCCTCTGCCATCTTTTCCTCTCCCCTCATTTTTTTTTTTTTTTTTTACATTTTCAAAAGAATTCTCAAAACAGAGCAAGAGAGCAAGTCTGTGGGATGGAGAAAGACCCATCCATGGGTGCCAGTCCTCTTACCTGGGCACGGGATGGTGCAGACCAGGGTAGTTCAAGCCAGAGCAGAGCTCCCAATGTAGCCACCGTCCCACAGTCGCCTCTGCATCAGTGGGGAGGAGGTGGGTGGCCGTGGTATGGATAGTGGACCCCACCCTGTCCAGCTTGCCTGACCCTGCAGGCTCCCCAGGGAGGCCAGCAACTAAGCTCCCCATCCTGGGGGTCCCTGGCAGCCATGAGACAAATGGCTCAATAGAGTTGCTACAATCTGCCAGATATTCTACTAAGTGTTTTATGCTTGGCACCTTAGAAGCACTATAATGATCCCATTTCACATAGGAGGAGACTGAGGCTCAGAAAAGCTAAGGAACTGGCTTAAGATCGCACAGTCAGTAAATGGGAAGGCAGAACTTGAACCCAGGACCACTTGACTCCAAAATCTATAGTCAAGCCACTGTAATGGACTGAAAAATGGTCCCTGTTTTGTAGTAGTTTAATAACAACTCACACTATACCCCCACTCAGTTGCATGGATCCATTACAGAAGTTCAAATGTTTTTGAAAAAAAAAAAAAAAACAAATTCAGAGTGCACTTTACTATGTATCTGTTAGTGTTTGGAAATTTCACTAACAGTTGAAAAATGGAGTTGGGAATTTATTAGGTATGACTGAAGTAAGTTGCCAAATGGCTGAGAAGGAAATATCCCTGCCAGATGCCATTAAGTATATTTTACTGAGACTTTCCTGGGTTCATTCGGGTTTTGCTCATGGTCATGTAGTTCTCCCGAGGAAACACACGGTGGCACCACTCGCGCAGGTTTTTATAGCCACAAGCCACCAAAACAGCCGTGATTGCTACTTTGTATTATAGACTCAGATTCTGGCAACATTTCGCGTTCATAACTGAACTTCCCACATAAAAGGGATACCTCTCACTATTTTGTACACAAAGTTAAGCAGTGTTGCCCAAGAGTTCAGAGTACAGTAAAGCTAGGAAGATCTGCCTCATTATTAATATATCTAATAACATCTTTTATATCCACTTTAACCAACACACCTGTTTTGATGAATAATACTTTTAAGAAGAGAGAAGATGTAGAATTTACTCTGCTAGTTATCTTTGAATAAAAGTTGAAACCAGCTTACTAAATTGGCTTAATAGAGTCCTACTGTATATTTTTTTGGACTACTTGCAGATAACCTAGTTCCATCCTGAAAGTATTCTCGTTCTAAAACTATATCCCAAAGATATACCCATGAAGAAGATTTTAGCCTTAAATTGTAATAATTTAATTTTGTGGCTACATCTTTGTGCGAATATAAATTATACAGATTTGAAATAATACAACAAAAATTTATCAATGAAATTTTATAAATAACATGCATCTTCTACATTAAAAATTCCTCAAGAATTGCACAGTTTGGGGGCATCAGGGTGGCTCAGTCAGTTGAGTGTCTGCTTTCGGCTCAGGTCATGATCCCAGGGTCCTGAGATCAAGCCCAGCATCGGGCTCCCTGCTCAGTGGGGAGGCTGCTTCTCCCTCTGCCTCTGCCTCTCCCCTCCACTCATGCTCTCTCTCTCTCAAATAAATAAATACAATCTTAAAAAAAAAAAAAAAGAATTGCATAATTTGAAGCCGTCAGGAACAAAGAGTTGTAGACTAGGTTTATGCTGTTTACTCTTTAGACATTCGTTCAAGAGATATTTGTGGAGTGACTTCTCCGTGCCAGGCACTGTTCTAGGCTCTGGAGGTACAGCTGTGGATACAACAGTCAGAAATCCTTCCTGGTGCTCCCAGAGTTTACATGCTGGGGAGGGAAGGGCGTGGGTGGGGACTTAGGAGACAAGTGGGAATGCTGAATGGGATCCGTGCTTCTTGGAAAAGAAAGCAGGAAGAGGGCTGAGGCAGTGCCTATGCAAGGGTGGGGGCAGTTATCACTGGGCAAGTGACAGCTGAATGAAGACATGCAGGCATGATGGCTTGAGCCAATGGGCTATCTGGACAAGGAGCGCGGCTGATAGATAGAGTGAAGCAGTACGTTGGTGAGGCAGGGTGTGCCTGGCTTGTTCCAGGGAACATAAGGGACCAGTGAGGCCCAGGCCGCTCCCAGGAGTGCAGGAGACCAACCACTCAGGGAATGAGCCAACACACCAATTCTTTGTCAAGACCCATCTAAAATCAGGCAAAGTTTGGATTATGTTTGAAAATCTTCAGGAACATGTCTCTTGCTTACATACAACTTCCGTCTGCTTGAGTGATTAGAAATGAACATATGTTAATAAAGAAGGTAAAAAATTGCTCAGTCTATGATGAAACGCTTACTCAAACATGAAAATGTCAAACCCACAGAGTGCACTAGGGTTGCAAAAGCAGGCACAAGACCCTTTTTCTCAAGATTCTCGTGTCACTGCGGAGATAGAATAACAACACTCTGGTGGGACACATGCTAGAAAAAAGACATAAAAGGTCCAGAGAGGAATCCTGTTCACAGGACCCCTGAATTCCCAGCGAAAACCGGGCAGCCGGCAGCTAGCTCCCCTCTGCCGGCCATTCTCGTTCCTCCCACTAGGGGGAGCTCTAGGCCCATGGCCATCGCCAGAGGAGGGCGTGGACTCCGAAATACGCCCTGGGGTAAGAAAGGATCTTTAGTCATGCTCACATTCGAAAGGAGACCTTCCAGATTTGGAAAAAAAAAAAAAGAGAAAAAAAAAAAAAGGCAACAACACCCTCATCTCCCCAGCTCCCAACAAAGTCAGAGATGAAAGAAGACGGTTTTAGCATGGCAAATAAAAAAATAAACAAGTGCTTGAAATGGGTAAGTTTTTCCTTTTAAATTTGTTTTTGCAAAGGGTTTTTTCTTCCCTGAAAAACAAAATACTAAAATAGCAAGTTATGTTTTCATTTATGAATCCTTCTCAAGAGGAAATCTAATAATAACAAGGGGTTCCCATTGGATTCCAGCTTATTTCATAATGTAAATATATTTATATCCTCTGGGGAAAGAAACCTACCCTGAGCCAGGTAGTTCTCATTTAAATTGGTGATTTTGTTCATTTGTATTTTTTCCTCTTCTTTTACCTGGAACAACCTCTCAAACTGGAGAGAAGCTTTAGATTCTACAGCTGTGTATTGGACGGGGTGCCTTTTGCTAGTGATAGAGGGTGAAAGACAGTAGCAAAAGGACTTGTTTTGCTTTATTCTATATCCAGTCAGAAAGGTGGTTTGCCCCTCACTAAGTTTTATCTTATTATATCAAATGTTCAAACATTGAGAGAGCAGGGTCATGTACCAGAAAGAGAAAAGGCTTAGAGGCAGTCCCATGTTCCAATCTCAGCTGGGTTCCTCATAGGATGTAAATTATTTCACTTCTTTGCGCCTCCGTTTCCTCGTCTATAAAATAGGGATAATAATACTGTGGTGGATTCAAATGGCAGTCAAATCTCTGACACTCCTCCCATGGAGAGGTGGAGTCAATGTCCTCTACCTTGAACCCAGGGTGGGGAGATGTTCTGTGGATGCTCTGACCAAGAGAACATGGAGGGAAAGATGTTGTTCCAGAAAGCTCCACTTCCTGCCTTTCCTGGAGCCCTGAACAGTATGACTACCCTGAGGTCACCATGATGGGAAGAAGCTTGAGTGAGCCAGGAGAGGGTCTGTGTGTGTGTGGAGGGAGAGGTACTCGGCCAGCTACCAGCTCTCCTGACTCCCAGCCATGTGAGCCATTTCAGCTGAGCACCCAGATGTCATGAGGCAGAGATGAGGCCCTCTGACTGCTCCTAACCAAATTCTTTTCTGCACTATCATGAGATACGCTAAGAACAAATTGTTGTTTTAAGCCACTGAGCTCTGGGATAGTTTGCTAAGCTGCAGTAGATAAGCCCACTAAGTACCTATCTTGAGGAGCTGTTGTCAATTTTACCAATAATAAATACCTCTGAGGCACCTAGCCCAGAACTGACATGAAGTGAGCACTCAGTAAACAGCATCGTCATCATTCTTGCTGCTTGCATTTTCTTTCCATAGGACAGGTTATTTTTTTTTCAAATGTGGGCAGAAAATCCTCTCTGAGCTCACAGAGGACAATGAAATCCCTCACAGCTGACTTGCCTGGGAGTCCACAGGCTTCGGGGCTGCAAATCCTCCCCAGCCTAAGCAAGTCGGGCACAAGAGAGCCACTGAGTCCAGCCTTTGCTGGCACTCCCTTTAAACACGTGCTCTGCCGGTGAGCGGGACGTGCTGGCCCTGCATTCCAGGGACACCACAGGGCACACAGTGAAGCTCTGTGCTTGCCTTTTGCTTTTTCTCTCCTATAAATCTCCTTAACTACCTAAACTCAGTGGGCAACCAAACATAACTGGGTTTAAAGAAGGCATGGTGGCAAGAGATTGTCTTTAAATGCAGCTGCTGGTGCTGGCCCCCAGGGAGGAGTTGAGAGCTTGCCAGCCCGGCTGAAAGCCTCTCAAGCATTCACCCTCCCCATGGCCTCCAAGTGACCTTATCTTTGGTGACAGCATTTAGGGGATACTCCCAGTGATGACGCTAGATGTCCTGGGACCATCGAGGCAGTAGTAATGTTAGGATATAAAGTATTCTTAATATAATGATCTTATAGAACTCATCCTAAGAAATGGCATGTACTGATTCCTAATCTGTCCTGCATGAACCTGCTGCTCCCCATCCCTACTGCTGCTGGCCCCTTCTCTGGCCCAGACTGCTGGTCAACCTGTTCTTACTGGTCAGTCGTCCTGCCACCACTCGGACTTCTGTAGAAAGCTCATTCTCTCTGCAGCCTTCTGGAAGCACCAGTGTCACGGTATGACCATGCCACTCCCTCTTTCAACGACTTCAGTAGTTCCTCTGGGGACCGAAGAAAACATAACAAGTCCAGGGTTGGGAGCCCAGCTTTCCTGGCCCGGGCCCTGTGTTTGCCACACCTGCTCTGACTGATGGCTCAGGCCAATGCTATAACTATGCCCATCCCCAGATAGGAGGGGAAGTCGGGAAGAGTGGGGGATGAAGGCAGGGATGACACCGTCCAAAGGTGACAGAAGCAGACAACTCAGCTGGCGGTGAGGTGGGGATCTTTTGCTTAAAGACTTTGTATGTCTCACAATCCACCTCTGGATCCTAAGCTGGGAACCTCAGGATCGGTTCAAATGACTAGGACTAGAACAACTAATTTTGGATGATATGCTTGCCCCATTGGTGCTTTGGAACTGCTTGAAAAAAGGAAGGATTCACTAAAATCAAAAAGCAAAAAAGGAAAAACTGAAAAGAGTGAGACCTCCAGCCAAGGCTCCCGCGTTCCCCAGCAAACTGGACCAGGCACTTCAGTTCTCGTGCTGATGCTTCCACACCCCTCTGTTCCCCAAGGAGTGCAGCTCTGCACCAGGGCACACAGCCACTGTGACCTCCTCTATCCCCACTTAGAAACCGAGCTTCGGGGTGCCTGGTGGCTCCGTCGGTTAAGCATCTGACGCTTGATCTCAGCTCAGATCTTGACCTCAGAGTTGTGAGTTCAAGCCCCACATTGGGCTCCATTCTGGATGTGGAGCCAAGAAAGAAAGAAAGAAAGAAAGAAAGAAAGAAAGAAAGAGAGAGAGAAAGAGAGAAAGAGAGAAAGAGAGAAAGAGAGAAAGAGAGAAAGAGAGAAAGAAAGAAAGAAAGAAAGAAAAAGAAAGAAAGAAAAAAGGAAGGAAGAAAAAGGAAGGAAGGAAGGAAAGAAGGAAGGAAGGAAGAGAAAGAAAGAGAGTGAGAAAGAAAAAAGGCTTCTATTTCTTATGTTTCTGGTCTCTCTTGTCACATGAGCTCATGTTTTCAGTTCCTCCTTCAGGGTCATAGCACATCTCCACAGTATTCCCACAGGCTTGACGCTGGTGTCTTCTGTTGGCCTGGCACACGGCCCTAGCTCACTTCTGTTCTCCCCACTGGCCTCATTACCTTTGAAGGACACTCCCTGTGTGGCTCCTTGTTGCCTTTGCTTGCTTCCTTCACCAAGTAGCGTACTGGGGACAGAAAGACAAAGGGGCTGGCAATTTCCACCTGGTGGGCTCTGCATTTAACGCTGGGACCCCATACCCACAGACAGATGGTTATGAGGATGCAGGGTGTTTGTGGGTGGTTCTAGAAAGTGTTTCTGCATTAGCTATGATTTGCTTGAACTCTCTCCATTTCCAGGGGTCAGTGCTGGTCCTGAAGACAAATGGGGAAAGATCCTGCTTCGGCGCAGTGGGAAGGGACAGTGGCAATCCACCTGAACAAATAATCTCATGGCTCTACTCAAGCTACATTTTCAGAGTCACCCTTTAGAAGCTGTCTCATTTATCACTTTAGAACTTGAATTTGATGGTTTTGACTTTTTAGTCCAAGACTGCACCTATGATTTAGGTAAGCATCCACCAGCAGGCAACTTACAGTTTAAACTATAGTGTGAGTTTTCGATATTCAAAATCAGCTCTCAAATCAACCCTCTTACTGAATTACAATCTTCTATATCTTACTTCTTTTTTTTATTTTAAAGATTTTTATTTATTTATTTGAGAGAGAGAGAATGAGAGAAAGAGCACACGAGAAGGGGGAGGGTCAGAGGGAGAAGCAGACTCCCTGCCAAGCAGGGAGCCCGATGTGGGGCTCGATCCCAGGACCCCGGGATCATGACCTGAGCCAAAGGCAGACACTTAACGACTGAGCCACCCAGGTTTCCCTATATCTTACTTCTTAAAAATACAAATTTATAAAAGTGGATAGACTTAGTAACTTTTCCTTTGTCAATGTATCAAGATCCTTCGGTTGTTGTTAGAAGCCCTTACAGTACAGGCGGCCCCCTACCTTGGACTGGGTCCCTGTCAAGGTCAGCTGAGTTGGTGCTCTTGGCACCCAGAGACCAGCTTCAGCTGCCTTGCTCGCCGGGCATTGAACAGAAAAGACACAGATCTTCACACTTGTTGCTGGGACTATCTGTGTGTAATTTTCCCAGACTAGATTCTTTTTTCTGCCTCTGGAAGAAAGGGTTCCCTTTCTGTGTCTTATTAGACAAGCACTGGATGTCTTTACATAGAGGAGCACTTTCAGTTAAGTTTGCTCCTGACGATAGTTTAAGGTTGACAGTTAGAATAACATTCCTCTTGGGAAAAAAATCTGTATGTTCTATACAGAACTGAACATTCTGGATTGAATCAAAAGATCATTTTTTGAAGCTAGAGTTCTGTTAATTTTATTGCCAGAGCTATGATGAAATCTGTTTATGTTCAAATTTTGTAACATTGTGTGACTTTGAATTCTTCCTGGGACAGTTTTTAATGAAGCCAGGCTTTATAGTTAGTGGGGAAACCAGACTATGTACTCAATGTTCACTTCCTCATCTAGAACATGTTTGCAAAGTACTGAGGTCCATGATATGAACACAGCAGGGGCAAGTCAGGCACCTTCCCTTCCCTGGAGGAGCTCACTCTGTAACAAAAGCAACAGATACTAAAGAACATTTTTAAAAATTACAAGTATGGAAGTAGAGCCTGTAAGGGGTCGGGGTGGGGGAGTGTAGGGAAGGATAGGCATGGTGTAATCTCAAACAGCTCAGGAAAAAGTTAAGGAGATGAGATTCTAAGGAAGAGGGCACACTGATAACTGAGGGAGCTACTTGCCCATGAGCCCCAGCTACACTTTGGTGCAGATGTGGACCTCTGAGCAGCCAGGCCCTCAGTCCCTATCAACTGAATGCTTCATAGGCATGTTACGGGTTACATCTCAAATACTGAATAGTTGGCAGAAAAGGTTGAAAAATAATAATATAAGAATTAGAGAGAAAGAAACATTCTAGTAACTCTAGTATTTTTCACATTTGAAGGTTATTCCTTAGAAGGATTGGCTTTTGGCTTTTAAGTGATTGGTTATTTATATGTAGGTAGTATAATTGTATGAAGATGAACAGAGGAAA
The DNA here is from genome assembly GCF_004348235.1 of Phoca vitulina. NCBI lineage: Eukaryota > Metazoa > Chordata > Mammalia > Carnivora > Phocidae > Phoca > Phoca vitulina. The sequence continues at coordinate 82,163 of NW_022589808.1, forward strand.
CAATTTTATGGGGGGAAGGGAATGGAAGAAAGAAAGAGTCTAATTTGGATTACTCTTGGATTGGAAGCAACTCCAGAAAAGGGTTGGATGCTACTCTTAGAAAAATTGCTCTATCTTGTGGTGCCTTGCTTGCTTCTGGTGATGGAATCCGTCCCAGCTCATGCCACTGCAGAAGATGAGGAGGATTTGGAGGGGTCTCTTTTTAACTTGTTTTGAACCCATTTAGGGACCACTGCCTTCTCTTGCTGTTTGGACACAGCTGTGACCCAGCCAAGAAGGCAACCCCTATTAAAGCCCAGGACACTGGTTAATAAGACAAAGGAAAAGCTTTGTGATGCAAAACACACACACACACACACACACACACACACACAGAGATACACACACCCATAGATGCACACACAGACACACAATACACACGTACACAAACACAAATGCACACACAGACACACACACACACACACACACACACACCTCTCTTAGGGAGAACAGAGAGTTCTCTGAAAAGAGGTTGGCCTGGTTTGAGGACTTAAAAAATAACCCTCTGCAAGAAGATAAGGGAGAACTGAAGAAAGCAAGGTAAGAGGCTAGACAGCGGGCATCTGAGGGGCTCAGCTCTAGAAGGCCCATCACCTATGGGCAGGACAAGAGAATGATTTGTGACCAAGAGAAAGAAAAATTCTATCCTTAATGTTTCAGACGCTATGCCATGGCCCTGAGAACCAGCTGACTCATCATAAAGAAATACCACCAAAGTCTGATGTCATTGGTCGGGGGTAAATTGTCTAGGCGGAGGGATCCTGGAAAAAAAGACTCTCCTACTGCCAGCCATTTGGTGAGAGAGCTGGGGTGAAGGAGGGCAAGGCTGATGCCATTAACATTGGTGCAGAGAGCAGCAGACCCACTTGCTGGCCTCATCAAGAGCCTCCAGTACTGGGGACGGTAAGCAGAACTCCCTGTTGCACTTACTCCTACTCCTCCCTCCAAAACACTTTTCCCAAGAACATCTTGGATACATATAAAAAAGCAAGGACCTTTCCACCTGGAGGTTACACAAGAAACGGTTTTGCTCTAAAGAAGTAGAGCAATTTAGGGTTTTAAAGTTGGATAAGCTTAACAAAGACCGTCATGTCAAATATCCTGCAGAATGTACTCTGCATACTGCATACATACAGACTGCATGTTTGGGCATTCATTGACACCTGAGAATAGCATACCGTAATTATGGGAGCACTCTGGGGACAGATAATTAAGACCCTTTGATGGGAATGCAGCCTCGTGTTTATGACTGAGGTAACAAGGAGACAATCTGCCTTTCATTAGCACATAATAACATCTCACTTTTATGGGAAGTTCCTTCAGTTGATTTTCTTAATTAGATTTAACTGAAGGATGAAAGTCAACTTTTGCTACACAAAGCCCTGGAAAGGAAGACCACTGTGTTTAACACAGTAATTGAACATGAAAGCCACATACATCAAAGGTATGCACAAATAAGAGAAGTATGTTTTCTAAAGATCCCTGGACCAGTGAAGGCTAATTTCAGATGGACTCGGGGTTTTCAATTTAAGTGAAAGCTTCCATACTGGGACTAAATTTGGTGCAGACCTGGGGTATGCAACACAGGCATCCTTACTGCATCTTCTAAAAAGTACACAAAAGGGCATCCAGCTCAGTAGGTGCAAAGATTGTGTGGCTTTCAAATTCCTCAATGGAAGTGACTAGACTGAGGAATAAACAAGTGGGTTCTTCTTTACTGAATAAGTTTTCCAAAGAAGAATCTCTCTCTGCTTTCAGAAATATTTGTTCTTTTTTTTCTGAGCCATTAATTTATTTAAGTCATATGAAATTTGAAGTCATGTTGCCATTTTGGCTTCTAGAGAGCCTGACATTAAATATGGCTCCCCTCGAAGTGAGGGGCTGAGGTTCGCCGGCACATCTTGACAATACCCTGTCACATCCGGATTGTTCTTGTTTTTGTAGCCCTACATTCTGTTTGCTCAGATGCACTCGGCTATTTTGATATTTTATTTGGTCTTGTAGGTATTTCTGTAAGCTGCCTTGAATCATTTTGGGAATAAAGTGGGATATAAATAAGTAAATAAAGAAACATTGATTGCAAATTAAAGAACTCAAACAATTTAAATCTACTTAAAGTAATGCAGTAAGATCAAAGCCAGGAGTAGAGATCAACCCCTCAAAAGCACAAACAATGCAGTAAGATAAGCAAAATATAAGTTTATAACCACTCCTCTGCTCTAAATACAACCATTCGCTATCAGGCCAAGGTGATGTTCCCTATTTTACCTTCCCCTGAAAATATACCAAATTCTTAAAACTTCTTGGTCCTTAATGGAAAAGAAACTCAGGAGTCCTGCCTCCAGGGATTCCCAAACAGGCCCTCACATCTCATCCTGCAGACTGACCTTGTTCCTCCATTACAATTACGTATCGTCTGTGAGCTTTGATAAGCACTGAGTCTGTCAAAGGTAAAATATTTTAACCAATATCATCATGCAATATCTGTTATTTTGTGGATTATATATAATGCATGTCTTAGATGCCAGGCATGAAGGAGGTGAAGTTGACGGTGCATTGGAAGAGCTTCTAGACAGACACAACAAATACATAAATTATTACTGTATGAAAAACTTTGAATCTTCTCAAGTTCTTAGAGCAACTGAGTTCTTACATTTCTACACCATACAACATTAAAAGAGACAACTTTAGCTTCTAAATTTTTAAGGACACAATGCCAAAAATAAATGCATGTCTTAGATTTAAAACTGTAAGTTACTGATATGACCAGAATTGGTTTAGAATAAGGGAAGCAGTGGTACTAATATTATTTTCATTTGTCCAGTTCATTGGTCTGTTCATTTAAATATTTATGATATTTTATTCAGTATTTTAAGAGAAATGTTAATTTGTCAGACTGAAGCTAACTAAAAGAGAAAGAATAGAGAAGTGATTTTTAGCACTGTAGCCAAGTCATATTAGGGAAGTGTGAAGAAACTACCAAAGAACAGAATTGGAAAGAATAGTTATTGGGAAGCCTATCAAGTGAATGAAGAGTCTAACTTATTCTAACAAAACTAGGGCCATGGGTGGAAGCAAATTTGTTTTAACTCAGTATTAGAAAGTTTTTTGAGAATTTCATTTAAGCAATGCTTCTGGAAGTGTTTGAGCTAACACTGGGTGTCCCCATCAGTTATAGCATTGAGAGGATCACTGCACTGGGTATTTGATAGGACTAGATAGATTCAAAGTTTCATTGGGTGTAAAATTCTCTATTTGTTGCAACATATTTGCTATTGCTAAATCGTGGAAGGGCATAGCCCAATGATCGGTTTACATAATGTTGATCATGTAAAAATAAGTGAAAAACTATCAAAATAAATATGTGAACTTTAGAATAATTAATTTAAGTCATGCCATCTAAGATTAGCTAATCTGCATGCACCACTATCTTGTAGCATAACTCCTAGTAAAAAGCAGTTAGGACATGTAATTTGCATGAAGGAAGATGCTGGGATTTCACAGACCCTACTTCCATTTTACCAGAGTGCCTGGTAATAAGACTATAGAATCACGGATTGTGGGGCAAGGCTTTGAAGTCACAAGTCACCCAAAATGTACCAAAAATAATCTGATAACTATGAAGAGCCAAGTTCCCATTCCCAACTGTTATTCTTGAGTCCGTTCTGAGAGATAGGACATAATAAAACAGTATTAGTCTCCAGCTTGTTGTTCACAGACGGTATTATTTTAAAGAGTCAGGTCCTAAAATTTATTAGAAGAAAAGAAGGCCTAAGTTTTTAAGACATGGTCAATAAATAGATAGATTTTATTTTGAGGCAATCAAGGATTACCATACAATTTTTTTCCATATTTTTTGTTCCATAAAAATATATGGAATAGACCCTACTTCAATGCCCATCAAGAAAATATGTAAAGATATCAGAAAAAGGGCTAGTATCCAAAATCTATAGAGAACTTATCAAACTCAACATCCAAAAAAACAAAAAATCCAGTCAAGAAATGGGTAGAAGCCATGAATAGACATTTCTCCAAAGAGGACATAGAAATGGCTAACAGACACATGAAAAAATGCTCAACATCACTCGGCATCAGGGAAACACAAATCAAAACCACAATGAGATACCATTTCCCACCAGTTAGAATGGCTAAAATTAACAACTCAGGAAACAACAGATGTTGGCGAGGATGTGGAGAAAGGGGAACCCTCTTACACTGTTGGTGGGAATGCAAGCTGGTGCAGCCACTCTGGAAAGCAGTATAGATATTCCTCAAAAAGTTAAATATAGAGCTACCCTATGACCCAGAAATTGTACTACTAGGTATTTACCCAAAGGATACAAACATAGTTATTCGAAGGGGAACATGCACCCCAATATTTATAGCAGCAATGTCCACAATAGTCAAAATATGGAAGGAGCCCAGATATGGAAGGAGCTTAGATGTCCGTTGACAGATGAATAGATAAAGAAGATGTGGTATATATATACAATGGAATGTTACTTAATCATCAAAAAAATGAACTCTTACTATTTACAACAATGTGGATGGAACTAGAGGGAATTATGCTAAGCGAAATAAGTCAATCAGAGAAAGACAAATACCATAGGATTTCACTCATATGTGGAATTTAAGAAACAAAACAGATGAACATAGGGAAAGGTAAGGAAAAATAAAACAAGATGAAATCAGTGAAGGAGACAAATCATAAGAGACTCTTAATTACAGAAGACAAACTGAGGGTTGCTGGAGGGGAGGAGGGTGGGGCGATGGGGTAACTGTGTGATGGGCATTAAGGAGGGCACTTGTTGTGATGAGCATTGAGTGTTATATGCAACTGATGAATTACTAAATTCTACCTCTGAAACTAATAACACACTATATGTTAACTAAATTGAATTTAAATAAAAAATTAAAAAAAAAATATGTAAAGAAAATTTGATTCACGAGTGTGGCAAGATCTTGGACTTTCAGCACAAAGATCCTTTCTGGGATCAGCACAAATCGTGCTATTAAATATGAAACATGAGTAACAGTTGTAGAAAAGTTTAGGTTAAAACATTATTACATAACTGGGGTGCCTGGGTAGCTCAGTCGTTAAGCGTCTGCCTTTGGCTCAGGTCATGGTCCCAGGATCCTGGGATTGAGTCCCCGCATCAGGCTCCCTGCTCCGCGGAGAGCCTGCTTCTCCCTCTCCCACTCCCCCTGCTTGTGTTCCCTCTCTCGCTGTGTCTCTCTCTGTCAAATAAATAAATAAAATCTTAAAAAAAAAAAAAAGAAGGAAGAAGCTACTAAAATTCAATAAGAGATAATGGTGGCATTTTTCCTTACCTGCCCATGATCGACCATGCCTCAGCATGGCAGCAACCAAGAATCCATGATGCAGCTTGCTAGAACCAGTGGGAGCAGTGTGGGCCTTGTTATCAGAGGATTGTGTTTGTGGGCTTTGATCTGTCCAGTGGCTCCCTGAGGCTTGGTCCTGGGGAGCCTGGGGTGGGGGTCCGTGGAGATAACTTTTGTTTTCCTGCCTTGGAGCTTTCTCAGGGCTGGATGGCCTCCTAGGGAGTATTTGTCAAGTGCATTCAAACACAAATACACTAGCAGAAGCCACCCACCAAAGAGCAAGCAGCAGACCAAAAAACTAGGGAAGGAAAAGGCTAGGAAAGAGACACCTTGGGCACCATGGGGAAACAAGGACTTTGAAAAGCTCCTGTGTATACCAGGGAATCTAGAAGGCTCATGCCCAAGGCTAGATAGATGTTCAGAAAAGACCTGAGAAGACACTGACCTTTCTCCTCTGGCTGACCATTAGGCTCTGGATAAGTGGGAAATGAAAGTTAAGACAGATTTGTCAACAGTCTGGGTAAATGTGGAAAGAGTGTCCCAACAAAAGCTAACCTACAAACTCAGGATTTTTTTTTTCTTTAGCTCCAGGCATTTAAGGAAATCTGTCTAACGACAAAGCTAATTAAACAGAGACCTCAGTAACCTTGAGTAACAATGAATACAGTCTTTACAAAACTCATTTAGAAAAGTCACTAGATAGGGGTGCCTGGGTGGCACAGTTGGTTGAGCAACGGGGTGTTGGATTCAGCTCAGGTTGTGATCTCAGGGTCATGCAATCCAGCCTCACATCAGGCTCTGTGCTCTATAGAACATACTACCAAACAATAGTAGAACATACATTCTTCTCAAGTACTCATGGAACATTCTCCAGGATGGCTATATGTTAGGCCACAAACAACTATATAAAATTTAAAAGATTAAAATTACACGAAGTATCTTCTCTGATGGAATGAAACTAGAAATCAATAATGGAAATAAACTGGAAAATGAACAAATTTGTGAAAATTAAACAACACACTCTTAAACCACCAATGGATCAAAGAAGAAATTGTAAGAGAAAATAAGAAAATACTTTGAGACAAATGAAAACAAAAACATGACATACCAAAACTTATGGGTTGCAGTGAAAGCAGTGCTCAGAGAGAAATTTTTAATGTGGATATTGACATTAAAAAGGAAGGTGGATCTCAAATCAATAAGTTAACTGTCCACCTTTAGGAACTAGAAAAGCAAGAGCAAACTAAAACCAAAGCTAGCAGTAGGGAGGAAATAATCAAGATTAGCACAGAGCTAAATGAAATAGAGAGTAGAAAAACAAAAAAATTAAAAATTAGTTCTTTGAAAAGATCAACAAAATTGAAAAACTAAGAAAAAAGATTCAAATTACTGAAATCAGAAATGAGAGTACCAACTTGTGTAAATAAAAAGAGTTATAAAACAATACTATGAAAACCTGTACATCACAAATGAGATAACCTAGACAAAATGAACAAATTCCTGGAAACAACACTACCAAAACTGACTGAAGAAGAAATAGAAAATCTCAGTGACCTATAATAAGTAAAGAGATTAAGTGATTAACCAAAAACCTGCCAACAAAGGGAAGCCCAGGATGGTGACTTCTACCAAATATTAAAAAAATTAAACCTAAGCTTTTCTCAAATGCTTTAAAAAAATAGTAGAGGAAGGAACTTCTTAACTCATTCTATGAGGCCAGCATTACCCTGATACCAAAGCCAGACAAAGACATTACAAGAAAATGAAAATGATAGACCAACATCCCCAATGAATATAGACTAAAAACTCCTGAACAAAATGCTAGCAAACTGAATCCAGTAGCACAGTGAACATATTATACATAATGAGCAAGTGGGATTTATCCCAGAAATGCAAGGGTGGTTCAACATAAGAAAATTAATCAATTCAACACACTACATTAATAGAACAAAGAAAGAAAAAAAAAACCCACGATCACCTCAATTGATGGAGAAAAAGCATTTGACAAAATCCAATACCCTTTCATCATAAAAACACTCAACAGACTAGAAATAGAATGAACATCCTCAAAATGGCAATGGGCATTTATGTAAAACCCCACAGCTAACATCACACTCGGTGAAAAACTGATAACTCCTAACATCAGGAACAAGACAAGGCTGCCTACTTTTGCCACTTATATTCAAAATTTTACTGATTGTTCTATCCAGAACAAATAAGAAGAAAAGGAATAAAAGACATCCAAATTATAAAGAAAAATAAAACTATCCATATTCACATATGACATAATCTTATATAAAATCCTACAATATCCTTATAAAAACTATTAGAGCTAATAGATGAATTCAGCAAGTTGCAGGACACTAGATCACACAAAAATCAGTTGTATTTCTATATACTAGCAATGAACAATCTAAAGGGAAGTTAAAAAAGCAATTGCATTTTTACAATAAGGTTAAAAAGAATAAAACAGTTCAGAATAAACTTAACTGAAAAGGTACAAGACTTGTACACTGAAAACCACAAAGTAGTTGAAAGAAATTCGAGAAGACCTAAGTAAATGGAAAGTCATCTGTGTCCATGGGTTAGAAGACTTAATACTGATGTGGCGCATGGGTTGCTCAGTCGGTTGAGGATCTGACTCTTGATTTCTGCTCAGGTCATGATCTCAGGGTCGTGAGATCAAGTCGCAAGTCAGGCTCAGCATTCATCCAGAAGTCTGCTTGAGATTCTCTCCCTCTGCCTCTCTCTCCCTCTCTCTCTCTCAAATAAATAAATATATCTTAAAAAAAAGACTTAATACTATTACAATGGCAGTATTCCCCAAAGCAATTTATAGATCCAATGCAATCAAAATTCCAAGAGCCTTTTTTTTGCAGCAATGGGAAGGCCAATCCTGGAGTTCATAAAGATTTGCAGAGCACCTTACACAGCCAAAACAATATTGAAAAAGAAGGGCAAATTGGCAGTATTTATATTTCTCAATTTCAAAGCTACAGTAATCAAAATAATGTGGTATTGTCCTAAGGATATTCTATAAATAAAGGTATATATGAGATCATATTCATATAGATAATGGAATAGAATTGAGACTTTATAAATTACCTATACATCTAATTTTCAATAAGTCTGTCAAGACCATTTAATGGGAAAAGAATAGTCTCCTCAACAAATTGTGCTGAGACAACTGGACATTCAAGCATAAAAGAAGGACATTGGACCTTTATGTCACCCCATGTACAAGAATTAATGCAAAATGGTCTGAAGATCTAAATGTGAGAGTGTTGAAAACTATAAAATTCCTAGAAGAAAAGATAGGAGTAAATCTATATAATCTCAGATTTGGCAAAGATTTCTTACATATAATATCAAAAGTATATTCGAGAAAAGGAAAAAAAATTGAACTTCATCAAAGTTAAAAACTTTTGTGCATCAAAGAACACAGTCAACAAAAAAGGAAAAGCCTTCAAATCAGAGAAAATATTTACAAATCATATATTCGATCATGATCTAGGATCCAAAATATGTAAAGAACTCTTAAAACTCAACAACTAAAAGACAAATAACCCAATTCAAAAGGTGCCAAAGACTGGAATAGACATTTCTCTGGAGTAGATGTACAAATGGCCACTGAACATATGAAAAGATGCTCAATATCAATAGTCATTAGGGAAATGCAAATTAAAACTACAATGAGATACAAATTCACAACCACTGGGATGGCTATAACAACAATGAAAGGGAAATAAGTGTTGGCAAGGGTGTAGAGAAATTGAAACCCTCATACACGGCTGGTTGGAACATAAAATGATGCAGCTGTCCCTCAATAAGTTAAACATTAGTCTATGACCTAACAATTCTACTCCCAGGAAAAAACTTGAAAGATTTGAAAACAGGTGTTCAAAAAAGTTCAAAAAAAACTTGTACACAAATGCTCATAACAGCACTATTTGCAATAGATCAAAGTTGGCAACAACTCAAATGCTCAGGAGCTAATGAATGAATAAACAAAATGTGATATGCAATAGAATATTATTTAGCCATAAAAACGAATAAAGTACTGATAAATGTCACAACATAGATGAACACAGAAAACATGCTGAGTGAAGAAGCCAGACAGAAAAAGTAACATATTGTATGATTCCATTCAAATGAAATATCTAGAATAGGCAAATCCATAGAGACAGAAAGCAGATTAGTCATTGCCTGAGGTGGGGGGTAGTGGGTAATGGGAGTGACTGCTTAAAGGGTGATGCGAATGCTCAGGATGAGAATGCTCAGGAACTAAATGGTGATGATGGGTGCCTCACACTGTGAATGTACTGAATGCCACTGAACAGTACACTTTAGAGTAGTTAAAATGGAGAATGTTAAGTTATGTGACTTTAAGCACAATAAAAACCATTATTATTCAAATGGTAATTTATAGACATGGTCTATACTTCATTGGGTGTCACATTTTTCTGAAAGTGAATATCAAAATGCACAGATAACAGCTTGCCTTAAATGAATGTTATTACTATTGTTTTATCAATATTCAATTGCAAATGCTTGGAAGCCAGAGTCAGTGTACTAATCTCTTTGTATTTTTTACAGTGCTGCTTTCAACGTCCTTAGAGTAAAATGTTTCATGGGGAGGAAAGAGTTCCCCAAATGCATCATAGCCCCAAAGCCCCAAGATGCACGATGACAAGCAGCATGACCACTGTAATAACTTAAATTCTTGAGCACCTACCCTGAACCAAGCACATTCATCATTTCTAATCTTTTTTTTTTTTTCATCATTTCTAATCTTTACAATTCTGCAAAGTGGGTACCACAGGGTACCCATGCCACGGGGGTAGGGGGGAATGACAATTGGTCAGCTGATACCAAGAGTGCAATAAAATAAAAATATTCTAGATGATGATCCAAATATATCCTTGAACATTTTATTTTAACTGAAAACATACAAACATACATTTACTCATTAGTCTTTTCATAAGGAACTAGGAACTTCCTTTTCCCATTGGTTCATTGATTTCTTTTATACAGCTCACTTATAGCACATGACCCAGTTTCCCAATTTCCAGTATGGGTTTCCTCCAAGAGAAGGGGGAGTATGTTGAAACCCTTGTGCAATCATTAGAGCTCCGATTCCTTCTGTATTGTTATGTCCCACCATCCTAGCCAGTGACGTGCAGTTGTCTTATTTCCAGCTTACTCAGCAGCAACATTTTTCATTCCCTTTTTATACTGTCTTCCCAACACATTCAATGTCAATTTCATGGAGACAACAATTCTCTTTTGAAATTTTTTAAATCATTATTTTGTTTATTAATTTTTCTCTTTTCTATGATTTTATTTTTTTTTAAAGGTTTTATTTATTTATTTGAGAGAGAGAGCCAGAGATAGTGACAGAGATAGTAAGAGAGAGAGCACAAGCAGGGAGGAGAGGGAGAGGCAGACTCCCCGCTGAGCAGGGAGCCTGATGTGGGACTCGATCCCAGGACCTCGGGATCATGACCTGAGCTGATGGCAGATGCTTAACCGATTGAGCCACCCAGGCGTCCCTCTTTTCTATCATTTTAAAAATCAGCTTTGAAGTTATTTATATAATGACAACAAAAAGAAAAAGCAAGCATAAATGAGCGTGGGAATTAAAACAACTTCTTAATGGATATACAAGTTAGCTGGTAGCAACAGAAGTGCTGAGTATACTTGTGAGCAAGCTAAAGTCAGATTTCTCAAACTTGAATGTGCACATGAACCACCTAGAGAGAGAGATCTTATTGAAATGCAGATTCTGATTTAGCAGGTCTGGAATGGGGTCTGGGATTGTGCGTTTCTTTTTTTTTTTTTTAAGATTTTATTTATTTATTTGAGAGAGAGAGGGAGAGCACAGAGCGAGAGGGAGAAGCAGGACTTGATCCTGGACCCTGAGATCATGACCTAAGCCGAAGGCAGATGCTTAACCAACTGAGCCACCCAGGCACCCCTGTTGTGAATTTCTAACAAACTCCCAAGTGACGTAATGCCACTAGTTCACGGTCCCCACTCTGAGAAGCAAGGTGCTAAAGCCGGCCATGGCATCAGCCAGGATATTTTCTGGAGGGAATGGGAGAGTCTGTGAATTCAGGTCACTGAGAAGTGCAGGTCTGCTATAAAAGCTTCTGTTTCACCAGCTTATGATTCTCATTATATAAATGCAGAAGCTGAATACAGAGAAGCTGAAGGACTTACCCAAAGAGGGCAAGTGGGCAGTGGGTGAGCAGGGACTCAACAGGGGTCTGTTTGGCTCCAAAGCCCGTGATCTTACCACCAGATGTCCTGCACAAGATGCCCAGGGAAGGGCTGTAGGAAATGATGGCAACTCTGACCAGCCTGCTCAGAGGAAACAGCAAAAAGGAGAGAACAGTTTCCAGGGCAAGATTGGTGACTTTCTGGATCTCATACATACAGATCATTAGAAGGGTCAGCTAAAGGTAAGAGACCTCACATTCTCTTCCTTAAATTTATGTATTGTCACGAACATTTGGGGCTTGCAGAGTTCCTATGAGTTTTTGATTATTTTTATCACCACTGTTTCTCCAACATCCTGGTGCTCTTCAAGTGAATTGCAACTGGAAAGTTAACATATTGGCTCTCTGTTGTCTGGAAAAATGATCAGAAACTAGGCACAAATGAACAATTGGGCGTAATACGGTGATGTTAGTGCCTGTATCATTCCTTAGAAGAAAGGTTGCTCCAGAAATAGAAAGTATTGTTGTTGTTGTTGTTGTTTTTTCCAATCAGGCTGCTCATTTGAATTCATATTCACTGCTTTATTATGTTGAAAATTGCACATCACTTCTTTGGATCTTTGGCTCAATAATCACTTTGATGTTTTATTTATTGATGCAAAAAAGGGACTTGCCTTTCAAGTTTGTTATCTCTCATTTCAATGGAATTTTTCAAAGTATTAAGAAACTAGCTCCATAGTACTGTCGACCCAGTTTGGAACTGGCACAAGATTCTCAAGTGTTATTGGTGCCCCTGGGTGTTTCCTGCCATTTAGTTTCAAGCTAATAAGGAAATGCAGAGGTTGGCTAGAGTTTGCTATGAATACTGTAGATAGACATTTGTGCTGGAACACACTCAAAGAAGTTTCTTCAGAGAATGCATTTTATCGTACCAGGGACTTTGTTTTTTTGGCCATTGAAATGATTTGTATTTGGAAATCAGAGCTATTTCTCATCTTTGACCAACTCTTTCGTGAAGTCTGAACTTCCATGTTTATGAATCTGTCTGTGACATCATTCAGTTGTTTCCAAGGCAAAAAAAGTAATTTAAAAAAGTTTAGAAAAAGTCAAGGAAGAAACAATATAAAATATAATATTGTTTTTGGAGAAAATCCTTGGCCCATATTTGAAAATTGAGTTATTTTCCTTGTGTTTGGCTATTGAGTTGTAGTGGTTCCTTATACCTGATATTTCTTAGATATTAACCCCTTATCAGATATATGATTTGTAATATTTTTTCCCATTCCATAGGTTGCCTTTTCATTCTATTGATTTTGCTGTGCAGAAGGTTTTGGTTTGATATAGGCTCACTTGTTTATTTTTCCTTTTGTTGCCCTTGCTTTTGGAGTCAAGAAATCATTGCCAAGACCAATGTCATGAAACTATTCTTCTATGTTTTTTTCTTGGGAATTTTACAGTTTCAGGACTTTAAGCTTTTAATCCATTTTGGTTTGGTTCTTATATATGATGAAGGATCCACTTTCACTCTTTGGGTGTGGATATCCAGTTTTCCCAGCACCATTGTTGAAGAGACTGTTCCAATGTATTCTTAGTACCCATGTCAAAGATCAGTTGACTATATAAATCTGAGTTTATTTCTTGACTCTCTATTCTGTTCTATTGGTCTGTGTCTTTATGCCAATGCCACACTGTTTTAATTACTGTAGCTTTGTAATATATTTTGAAATCAGGGAGTATGATGTCTCTAGTTTTGTTCTTCTTTCTCAAGACAGCTTTGGCTCTTCAGAGTCCTTTGTGGTTCCATATAAATTTTAGGATTATTTTTTCTATTTCTGTAAGAAATGCCATTGAGATTTTGAAGGAATTACATTGAATCTATAGATCTCTCTGGATAGTATGGACATTTTAACAACATTAATTTGTCCAATCCATGAACATGGATGCCTTTCCATTTTTTATGTCTTCTTTAATTTCTTTCATCAATGTTTTGTAGTTTTCAGTGTACAAGTCTTTCACTTAGTTAAGTTCATTCTAATGTGAAAAGCAAGATATGGAATTGCAGAAAATATTTGCAAACTATATATCTGATAAGGGGTTAATATTAAAAATATATATATATATAAGGAACTCTTAAAACCCAAGAACAAAAAATAAATATCCTGATTATACAATGAATAATGAAAAGAATTATGCACAATGACTAAATAAAATTTATTTCAGGTATGCAAGTCTGGTTCAATATTTGAAAATCAAAAATGTAATCCATCACATCAATAGGGTGAAAAAGAAAAACCACATGATGATATCAATAGATGCAGTAAAAATATTTGACAAAATCCAGCATCCATTCATGATAAAAATTCTCACTAAAGTAAGAATAGAGGACTTGGGTAAGTCCCCAACTTGATAAAGACTATCTACAAAAACCTGCAGCTAACATCATACCTATGGTAAGAAACTGAAAGGTTTCCCACTAAAATCAAGTACAAGGCCAGCATATCCCCTCTCACCATCACTTTTCAATATCATACTAGATGTTCTAGCTAATGCAAAAAGTCAAGAAAAAGAAATAAAACATATACAGATTGGAAGGAAGAAATAAAACTGTGTTTGCAGTTGACATGATCATCTATGTAGAAAATCTAAGAATCAACAAAAACCTTCCAGGACTAATAGGTGATTATAGCAAGGTTGCAGAACACGAGGTTAATATACAAAAGTCAATCATTTTCCTATATACTAGCAACGAATAAGTGGAATTTAAAATTAAAAACACAATACCATTTACATTAGCACCCTAAAAAACTAAGACTCAGCTATAAGTCAAACAAAATATGTACAAGATCTATATGAGGAAAACTACAAACCTCTGATGAAAGAAACAAGGTAACTAAATAAATGAGGAAACATTCCATATTCATGGATAGGAAGACTAAATATTGTCAAGATGTCTGTTCTTCCCAACCTGATATTGGATTCAATGCATTCCCAATCAAAATCTCAGCAAGTTCTTCTGTGGATATTGACAAATGGGTTCTACAATTTATACAGAGAGGCAAAAGACCTAGAATAACCAACACAACACTGAAGAGGAAAAAAGTTGGAGGGCTGAGACTTCAAGGTTTACTTTAAAGCTACAGTAATCAAAACAGTATAGTATTGGCAAAAGAATAGACAAATAGATCAATGGAACAGAACAGAGAGCACCCAGAAATAGACTCACATTATTGTACTTAACTGATCTTTGACAAAAGAAAAAAGGCAATGCAATGAATCAACAAATGGTGCTGGAACAAGTGGACATCCACATACAAAAAAATGAATTTAGACACAGATCTTTCACCCATTACAAAAATTAACTCAAAGTGAATTGTAGACCTAAATGTAAAACACAAAACTCCTAGAAGATAACATAGGAAAAGACCTAGATGACCTTGGATATGGCAATGACTTTTTAGAGACAACATCAAAGGCATGATCCATGAAAAAATAATTGATAAACTGGACTTCATCAAAATTAAAAACTTCTGCTTTGTGAAATATGTCAAGAGAATGAGAAGACAAGCTGCAGACTGGGAGAAAGTATTTACAAAATAAACATCTGATAAAGAACTGTTAGCCAAAATATACAAAGAACTTTTAAAATCCAACAATAAGAAAACAAACAACCCAATTTAAAAAATGGGCTCAAGACCTTAACAGACACCTCACCAAAGAAGATATATGGATTGGGAAGGAAAATAAGCACATGAAAAGATGCTCCATATCATATATCATCAGGGAAATACAGATTAAAATGAGATACCACTACACACCTATTAGAACGGACAACACCAAATGCCGGTGAGGATGTAGAGCAGCAGGAACTCTCATTCATTGCTGGTGGGAATTCAAAACGGTACAGCCACTTGCAAGACAGTTTGATAGTTTGTTACAACTAAATATACTCTTATCATATACTCCAGCAAGAATGCTCCTTGGTACATAGCCAAAGGGGTTGAAAACTCACATCTACACAAAAACCAGCACGTGGATGTTCTAACAATTTTATTCATAATTGCCAAAACTTGGAAGCAACCAAGATGTCTTTCAGTGTGTGGACTGATAAACTACGGTACATCCAGAAAGTGAAATATTATTCAGTGCTAAAAAGAAATGATCGGTCAAGCCATGAGAAAAACATGGAGGAACCTTAAATGCCTATCACTAAGTGAAAGAAGCCAATCTGAAAACACTACATACTGCACGATTCCAACTACATGGCATTTTGGAAAATGTAAAACTATGGAGACAGTAAGATGATCAGTAGTTGCCAGGGTTTCGTGGGGTGGAATGGGGGAGGGAGGAATAGGCAGAACACAGAGGATTTTTAGGGCAATGAAAATACTCTGTATGACACCATAATGATGGATACATGTTACTATACATTTAGCCACACCCATAGAATGTACAACACCAAGAGTGAACTGTAAGGTAAACTCTGGACTTTGGGTGATAATGACATGTCAGTGTAGGTTCATCAGTCCTAACAAATGTACCAATATGGTGCCCAGATGTGGATGGGGGGGGGCGCTGTGCATATGTGGGGGCAGGGGGTATATGGGAAATCTCTGTACCTACTCCTAAATTCTGCTGTGAACTTTAAACTGCTCTAAAGGACTTAAATAGGCATTTCTCCAAAGAGTTATACAAATGGCTAATAGGTATACTAATATTGTCAGGGAAATGCAAATAAAAACCACAATGAAATATCACGTTATACCTGCTTAGATGGCCATTATACCCCCTCCCCCACCAGAAACCACTAACAAGTATTAGAGAAGATGTGGAGAAATTGGAACCCTTGTATACTGTTGATGAGAATGCAAAATGGTGTGGCCACTGTGGAAAATAATATGGTGATTCCTCAGGTAATTAAAAATAGAAGAATTACCATCTGTTCCAGCAATTCCACTTCTGGGTATTTATTCAAAGGAAACAAGATCATTATCTTAAAAAGCTACCTGTACCATGTTCACTGCAGCATTATTTCTAATAACCAAGAAGTAGAAACAACCTAAATGTCCATCAACAGACAAATGGATAAAGAAAAGGTAGTATATGCATACCATAAAATATTACTCAGCATTAAAAAAGAAGGAAATCCTACAAAATGTTACAACATGAATGAGCTAGAAGTGCATTATGCTAAGTGCAATCAGCCACTCAGAAGGACAAATGTTGTAGGATTCCATTTATATGAGGTATACAATATGGCCAAATTCATAGAATCAGAGGGTAGAATAGTGGTTGTCCGTATTCCTCTTCAATAGGCATAAAGTTCAGTTATGCGAGATACGTAAGTTCTAGAGATCTGCTGTACGACATTGTGCCTCTAGTTCACAATACTGTCCTGTACATTTCCAATTTTGTTAAAGGGCTAGACATTTTAAATGTTATTACTACAATACGAAAATTAATAGATATATATTTTAATACACAGCATGTCTCAGCATTGAACTTTTCATATTGAAAATAGAAGTATCAATTAACTCAAAGTTACAGTGACTACGTAAGTCATCCGGGAAGATTAACAGAGAATGCAGACAAATAGAAAAGAGCTTGGGGTAAAACCATGAAATCTGATCTGAATTAAATGATCAGTTATTCCCCTTCCCTAAATGGAGAGTGAAGTTTGTGTAATATGGAAAATATTTCTCACTCAGCATGCCCTCGTGGAATCTGAGCTGTTCAGGTTTTCGTCCACATCTCTCCTCTTCTCGTTTGTCCATCTGTCCTGCCCAGCAGCTAACCTGCCTCCATGGAAATGCAGTTGGCAGTGTGTGAGGGGCCACTGCGTGTGTGGGCATGTGCCACTGGAAGATTGGGTCAGGTGAGGAAGGACTTTATTGCTTATGAAAGGAAGCAGCTTCTTGGAAAGGCTGCCACCAAATTTGCCCAGATGTCCTAGAAGCGCTAAGGCATCCTCTGACAAAATAATTCAAACTCATGTTTCTGTGTTCCCTCTCATAACGTCAGATGAGCCACAAAGTTAGATAAATAGAGCTGGTCACCAAAAAGGGGAAATGACTCTTATTTATGAAGGAATGTACCAAAAGTTAAGGACAAGCATCAAGGGCTAGTGCGGTACTCCAGGGGATAGGCCTGGTGGGGAGCCATGAAGGGTATGGGAGGAAGGGCTTCCAGAGAGAGCAGAGAGGGCAGCTGTTTGGAGTGGACCATCTGATAGGAGCTGTAGGTCTGGCAGCAGACCCACAGCGACCCAGCAGGAAGAGCCAGGGGGGATAACTCCCCCACCTACCCCTCTCCTCCTGCCTTGCCTGGAGCTGCCTGCCTACGCCCCTGTTGGCTGAATCCAGTCAGATGGTGGAGGCAAGGGAGCCCATGGCTGCAGTCTGTGTGGGGACCCAGGCAGGGAAGGGGGAAGCCCGGATCTGGACTTGGAGAGCCCAGTGGACAATCTCCTGCCCAGCTTACCATGGTGTGCTTCTCTTGGATTTTCCTCTGGGCCTCTTTTGCTGAGCATGGTTTTTGAGTACTTCATCCTCAAGATGTGGACAAGCCTGTCTATCTGAAATGACCAGCTTATGGCCTGGCGGATACCACCACCCCGCGGATGGGAGCAGGGGCTGAATGTTTGACTTGGGTACAAAGACTGAAAGAAAGTATGGAGAGCTCAAGTGAGTGATTGTCTGGGCAGTGCTCATTTAATAAGCACGGGCAGACGTGGATGTCTTGCCAGGGCCAGGATGAAAGCTAGCCTGCTCCAACAATTCGCTAAAACATACTTCGGTCCCTGAGAGTGCAGACACTGGTATGTGTACGTCCACCCAGAGGATCCTTCACACTGCACAACATGCTTCTTCTCAGGAGTTTCACCGAGTGCATTAAATCTCTCTCTGGCTTGACCCGAGTTGCTCAAATATCTGTCCTTTGAGCTTGAAATATCAAGTGTGTGCTCGTGTGTGCAGAAGCCCATCCCGAAGGCACCTTCACTCACTGGTCTGGAAACCTTGGACCAGGGAAGATCTGGATGGAATCATCTTGGGCTGGCTGAGGAACTGAGGGTCACTGAAGCCTGACTTGATGTTTGGAAGTCGAAAATGTCCACTTCTTGCAAAGAGGGCATGCGTTGTTCTGTCCAGATGGTTCCCAAAGACTTCTGGGAGGAAGGAGGCTCCCTCGGCTTCCCCAAGCCTGATCAGGGAGTAATGATCATGTAATGAGCTCTCAAAGTTAAAAGCAGAGACTGATGCCGCCCTAGTTTCTACTCTCTCTCCCCTGAAATCAGGGACTAACATATGCTTCACCAGCTTCACTGTGTCTCTGCATGTTCTGGAAGGGTGGGTGTTAAAGTCTCTAAAGAAAAACTGGCTTTGTGGGGCATTAGGACAAGCACACTGCAAACCATAACCGGATTTCCCTGCGAGAATTCAAAATGGTAAAGTACTAGGTTGTAGTGAAGAAACAAGATAATGTACGTGAAGAACCAGTTATGATGCCATAGACAGTGTGCATTCAAGAAACGGCTGCTGTGCTTGAGAAAGTCAGGCTGAAATTCTGTGGCAGGAAAAGAACAGCTCTGTAATAACTCTTTGATTCCCTAATCCCCGACCCCAGGGAGCTTCACCTTTATCATCTAGAACCTAAAATTAGTGATGCCTTTTTGGTCTTCTCTAGAGCCAAAATTTCCAAGGAATCCATGCTCTATTTGCTAGCCTTACTTTAACAAACACTTTAACAACGGGTCAGATTTAATCTGGAACATATAGTGGGAAAGAAGAATTGATTTGTACATTGGCGAAATATACATATAATTAAAAACCAGAAAGATCTTCACATTGACAAAGGGTGGAAAAAGCATTGAAAATGGAAACAAATGCCCACTGGAATTGGATCCTGACTGCTCCGCTTTCTACGTAAGTGGCAGCAAACTCTATAACGAATGCTATTTCTTTTTAATGGAACATAGTACTCGTATTGCTGTGCTCTCCATCTGATATTGGGGAGAGAATTCATTTCAAAAGCTTAATTTATGCAAAGGGCTTTTAAGGCAAAGAGGCCTTATGTGTTACTAAGGTGCCTTTTATTTCCAGGGATAGCAAGGCAGCAATAGTGGAAGAGAGCTCTCTTCTTGCCTACACGAGCTTTCCCTGCCAAGCTGCTTGCTTCTAATACAATGCAATATACTCTCTTCTGCTTCGAGACGATACATTCTTCTCAGGGACTTTTTTCTTTTAATGTTCTACTTAGGTGCTATGAGTTGAGAATACTATGAGGTCGATTAACTTGACTCTTTCACGTAAGTGATGCTGGGACTCAAATAAAATATAACTCCACTTCCCAAATAAGTTGGAGAATAAAACTGCAACATGCAACAGATATTTTGATTTTTCAATCTATGAGAGATCTCAATTTCAGTGAGATAGCTCAGTGTTTCCAACTGATTCCCGGGCAGACGTATTACCCGGGGCCCAACGTGTGAGAACATGGACTGTGTTATTTAGGGAACCAGAAAACATTCTGCAGATGAGCTTGCTTACCACACAGAGTCCCTCGCTTGTTTATTATAACGTTGATTTTCTGAAGGTCAAGTCCTCTCAATTGTCCTACATATGTTGCCTCATCTGCTGCAGAAAAAGCCTGAGCCTCAAATGCTGCAAGTTTTCAATTCCCAACCTGCTGAGGATCTTTCTCAGCCTTTCATATCACTCGAGAGGGAGAGACTTCATGAGGAATAAAGAGGCTAGAACTGTTTCTGAGCAGTGGACAAAGCTACCAGGTGCCCCTCCAGCTCAGGATAAAGACGAAGCTGGTGGTTGTCGAAGCTTGGAGGCCCGGGGTTGCAAATTGTTGCTCTCTATGCTCACAAACCCACTGGCCTCCAGATTCTAACATAATAGCTCTACAAGATTGATTTAGTGAAGGGGGCGTGGAATTGCTTGGGTGGTGTTCCAGAGGGCATAGGGGTCGCAGAGGTGGTTGTACAATGGATGTGCGAAACCAAGAGATCCAAACGAATCCATGGAAACCACGGGAGGCCACCGGTCAGATCCTGCAACTTGCTGTCCAGTGTGCCGTGCACTTGAGTAGAGATGTGGGTTTGCCCTGTGTGGCATACTGTGGCGTACCACTTGGTGTCAGTTAGGTCGCCCCTGGAGCAATGTGATTGTGTCAAGTGTCCCTGTCATCAGGTCTCAGTCAATGGAGAAGTTGGAGGGCATAACCTCCCCAGTATTTTTCCTTCTTGTGATAGTGTTACTTCTACCTACTGAAACCCCAGGGGAATGGGGTTGTGATAAAATAGGAGCCCCACAGACATGCAGAGATCGTTTACCGTGCAAGCCAGAAACTCTTGGATCATTATAGGGATTTAAAGGATTCAATTAGTCCTTTAGGACATACGATTCTCTTAGTTGTAAGAGAAGAATGCTCACACATTTTCTCAAGAATCTAGAAATCAGTGAGAAACATTTATCCAAGCTACCTTTATTTGTTCCTGATGCAGGTGTATCCTTATGAAAGATGTTGGGATTCACGAAAGCTTAGATGTCTCAAAAAGGCCAGAAAAATCTGCGTCAGGTAGAGAAATTCTCCGTGCCAGAGTAGGCCTCCTCTCTGTGTATTTCCACCCACCATCCCTGCTTCCCCAAAGCCACCTGGGGACGGTCTGTGATTTCCCTGGAGGATGGTGTCCAGAAAGCCCAGTGAGATGCTATCGGTTGGTTGCTGCCTCCATCGCCACGCGCCTGACGAGTCATAGGGACGGGGGAGGGGGTACCATTTTAAAATGAAACATTTCGATGTGTGTGGGGACTGCTTTGAACATCATCTTTGTTTTCAAGACCTATTTAAAGAGTTGGTGGGATGGATCTCTTCTATTCTTGTGAAAGCTGTCCCTTCAACCAGGAACCACAGGTCTTACACTCCAGTCGCTTTTACAAGGTGTGTGTGAAGCCCTGCCGAAGACGCCCTGACCCCCAGCCTCTCGCGCAGGGATCCTGGGTGCTGGGCGCTGCTGAGAGTTACCCTAGTGGGTGGCCACAGCACCAGGATGCCACGATGGACTGTTCAGGATAGCAGGATGGACACCACCTGGAAGTCACAGGCGCTGGGCATCTACGCAGATGACCAGATTGGTCATGTCTGCACGAGTTACCTTTGTTCCATACTGGGTGACTGGAGGCTCTAGGAAGCTCCTTTCTGAGTCCAGGTCCACCTGGAGTTGACAAGGTTTGCCCAAGGAGCAACTTTCTGACCCTGACCATCATCAGCCTACTACCCAGGAAGAGAGGAAGTCTAGCTCCAGGCCAGGGAGGTTGAGAAGAGCCATCCTTTATTTACTTACTTCTTGCACCAAACCCAGTATTTACAAGTGGAGCTACATGCCACGAACTTACTGACCCTTATTTGTGTTAATATGACATAACCAAGACAAGATGTGATATATATGGGTGATAGAGCAAGCGACAGGTGTACATCTAATTGTGTTGATAATTTGTGAGTAAATTATATTGGCCATTCTCTGTAATGATTTATAGTGTATCAGAATGTGATACGAGCCCATGAATGAATGTCATGTTGTCCCTAAGACATATATACATACACATACATTATATACATGTTAATATCTATATATTTGGATATACATGTGTGCATGTATGTGTATGTGTGTGAGTAGCTAAGTCTAGGTGAGTGCCTGTGAATTAAATGGCTACAAACCTATCACTTCTATGGCAAATCACTAAGGTATTCCTTAGCAGTGAACATAGTTTTTCACATAATTTTATTATATCCTTTAAAGATAGCATTAGTGTTAATTAAATAGATCCACAGGTAAAATGTATTCTGTGGGAGTATTTTTGACATCTTTGCTTATTAAACTTGGCAGACATTAAGTTAGTATTTTCATTTGAATAAACCCCCTCAGTATGCACCACAACTTAAAATATATTCTAAACATAAAGCACTTTGGTACTCCACGCTATCCTATAACTTCTCACCACACTGAATGCTGCAGCATTTCATAGAGTTAATTTTTAAATACAAGCATGACTCTCAACCTTGATTGTGGTTTCCACGCTCATTTCCAGTTCCATCCAAGCTTTTGGTGACTTGCTATTTCCCTCCGTCGGTGCCACTTGGTGTTCAGATAGCACCATCTGTAATAATCCAAAGTAATGGGTAGACATGACTCATGCCCCCTCCCAGCGTCTGTGAGGAAGGAGCTCACGGACTCTTCAGAAGGTGACCCTGAAACCCTGTGCAGCCACAAAGGCAACAGCAGGTCAGAAACGGAGTCAAGCTGGTGCGTCCGGTAATAAGGGGGCTTTACCCAAAGCCTGGGCTTCACACACATTGAGGGTCAAGTGCAGCCCCGGTGAGGATGCCCCCGCTATGCTGTCTTTGAACAGCAAAGCGTGGGCTCTGAATAGTCATCTTTGAAGGTAGCCCAGATGGCCAAGCGAGGCTCCGTCTGCTCACCCCTAACCAGATACAGCATGAGCCAGGACGAGGGTCCCACGAAGAGGAAACTGTGGAATGAACAGGCACTTTTTTATCATTCAGGTGGCATTTAACTCACTGTCACTGTCCCGTACACTGCTGCTCCCGTGTGTACTGCTTTTGATATTTGCTCGACCACCCTCGCCAGCCAAGCAGTCATCAAGCAGCGTGCATTCCACAACCACCCAGAAACCAGCATTTCACCAGTCTCCTTTCCCCACAAGTTAGAACAACGATAGTTTAAATTACATTGAAACTTTAATTACAGATACTTTTCCACTCAACATTTGAAAGCTGGGATTCCCTCCTTTTTTTGCATTAAGGCTGTCAGGATGGTTAAGCTAAACCCAGTGTCTTTCCCTATGTACATATCTACACTCAAGTCTCTTCTTTATTAATAATAGGTGTCTTGATTGCTGTCCCAAACCAACTCTGCACTGGATTCCAGGTCGTAACACGGTTTCAGGGGAGGACAGGAAGCGGTACAGTGGCAGGAAAAGCTGGAGCTTGATATCCGTCTAAGTGTAACTCAGAAATAGAATAATAATTATGAGGAAGAAAAGAAGAGGACTTAGCTGTCACCCTGCCCCCCCTACCAAACATACTAGCTCGCCACTCTCTGCGGTCTTAAAGTGCAATTACTCTTGAGAAGGCGCCCCGGCCTGGGATCCCACTGGCCAGAGTTCAAAGCAGAAACTTCAAACAGCGCGCTGCTCAGGACTCAGGCCGGGCGGGAGGGGGCTGGGCAGCAGAAAAGGAGCCACAGTTCTGGGGCATTCAAGTGCATCACAAGAAGCAGCACCCTTTCTTTTTTTGTAAAGAAAATCTGTCAATTGTAAGGAATCCTGGTTTGGAAAAATATAGCTTTTTAAAAACTTCTATCTGAGGATGTTCCAGTGTGGTAGAGTCAAAAGGCCGGCGAGCACAGCAAGGAGCAGGGGACAAGCGCTCCTCCCGGGCGCCCAGCTCCCGTACTGGTGACCCCGGTGGTCCTCGGAGAAGTCCTCGGCTCTGGGCGCAGAGGACGCACACTGGACTAAGGGCATCTGGTAGGAGGTGGCTCTCTTCTCGGGCCTGTCCGGACTGGACCCATCGCTGGGCCTCTGGCCGTTGAACAGCAGATAGCGGCCGCGGGCGTCCTGCTCCATTTTGAAGATCTCGTATTCGGTGTGAGGTAGTTTGATCCCCAGCGCTACGCAACCATTGGTGTGTGTCACGTCCTGCTGGACGCCCACCTGCCAGGAGCCCTCGGCCCCACACTCGTTCCCGTTGAAGACGTTGAGGAGCGACGCGGTGGCCGCGTCCATGGGGGTGACCTTCATGTGGTTCACTGCGAAGGAGAGAGGACAGGTCGGTGACTCGAAGGGTGGGGGGTGCGTGGTGCAGAAAGGCCATCTGCTCTAAACCCAACCCCACACAGCCACCCACCGGTCATAGCCCCCCCAAAAGCACCCCCCAGTGGTGAAAGTTCAGCGTGTGGACGTGAACGGTCATCACACCAAATATACTGCCGGTAGACCACATTCGGCGTGTAAGTGCGGGGCCCACACTGCCCCTGACTGCCTGCTAACGTGAACTCAAACTGTCACATACAGTGTCTCCAAGGAGTTGCCCTTGGTGACTCTGACTCTTTGGGATTGCCACAATATTTCAACACAAACTGGAATTTTGTTTTTATGAAAAGGTTTTGAGGTTTTTAAATAGTTTTGGTGTTGAACGCCTATACTAATTAGCAGTCTTGCAAATTCATACTGGTCCATATATCAGGCATCTAAAATGAACTAGGCTGCAAGCAAGAAAAATATCAGTGAATGTATTAAATAGAAATCCCAGCACTTAGAGAGGGCTGTTTCTGAAGGACCCCAGGGGACTATTTTATGTACACCACGACAGCTTCGGCGTGGAGCCAGACCAAGATGGTTGTTCTCTTGGCCACATCTAGCAAAGGTCCATCCTTCCTGGAGAAAATCTTCCTTCCTAAGTGGAGGATTAAGATGCCCTAGGTCTTATCTGGGTTATCAAAAATACTTCATATTAAATAGACTGAACCATGGAATGCTATCCTAGAAGGGGTCATACCCAGTATCTGAGCCACCTCTCTTTTGTCTGTGACATGACTGACACCATCTTAAAAAGATGTGTAAGTGTGAAAAGAAATTCTAGAAAAAGAAGCCACGAGACCTCCCTTGCTGACAACACCCTGGTGAATTTCACCCCTTACGTTCCTCACTTAGGTCATCAATAACAAATTCCAACCTCCCACCTCCAAGCACAGGACAACTTTCAAGTGCATGACAAACTCGGCGTTGGAAAGGACAATGCTGAGCACCTGAGGTGTAACACCTGCTCTTTATTGCTCACTCCAGAAAGCACACTGAATGCGGCAAGTAAGTGTGATGTTATCACAGGGCAGCTCAGAATCACCCTGAGCGGTGCACAAAAAAGGAAATGTGTAGGGGCGCCTGGGTGGCTCAGTCGGTTAAGCATCTGTCTTCGGCTCAGGTCCTGATCCCAGAGTTCCGGGATCGAGGCCCATGTCGGGCTCCCTGCTCAGTGGGGAGCCTGCTTCTCCCTCTCCCTCCCCCCACTTGTGCTCTCTTTAATAAACAAACAAACAAACAAATAGGAAAGGTGCAGGCATGAGGTTTCATTCCTAGTCACATACTCCCTGGCCACATCTGACAGCATGCATAACAGTGTGGGCCCTCCTGCACTGTGGCCCAAGGGCTGAGCCACCCCTGTTGGCCCCATTCTGAGCGGGGAACCTCGAAGGCTGATGTGAACGATGACCTTAAAGCAGAAAGGACTCCCTAATTTCTCCCTCAACATCTCCCCTTTCCCTCAGGCTCTGCCTGGACAAAAAGGTCCCCAAACTGCTCAGTTTCTCAGCCACTGGGCTGTTACTTTGGGAGTCGAGGCAGGAGCCCTACCTTTGAACACAAACTCCGTTCCTCCCATGACCCTGGAGGAGTGCACCCCCCGGCTGTAGCGGCCCTTGGCATAGATGGTGAAGGTGGGGTGCTTGCAGACGGGGTCGGAGTAGTGGTAGTAATGCCCTTCCCAGGTGTTATTGTTGTCATGGAAGATGAAGTGGCGCGTGAGGAAGAGGACCTCGGGCCGCACCTCGCAGCGCTGGCTCACCCACTCGCCGTGCAGGCCGACGGTCAGGTCAGCCTTGGGGGGCAGGAGGGGCGGGCGGTGCTCATCTGACCTGTGGATGATGCGGCAGGCGATGCAGGCATGGTCGTGGTTCTGGAGACAAGAGACACACACACGGATAGACCTTTGTCTTCATGACAGAGCAGTGCACACATGCTCCCTTCAAAGGAGGCTCACCAGTGGGACCGGGCAGGGCCCCCCGGGGCTCCGTCACTTGTCACCTGCGGACCCGAGAGGCACCTGGGGCTAGGCCCTCGGGCACAGATGGGAGGGTGGTGGGGTGTGTGTGTGCGCACGCGCAAGTGTGGGCTCACAAGCGCACATGTGTGTTTGGCTGACATCAGGGACTTGTCTAAATATGTCAGCTGGGATGTGTACTCTCTTTAGAATCCTATCACATGTCCCAGACACTTGACTTCGGCAAGGCTAGCGTCACCTCATACCCACTGGGAAGGCTGCAATGAAAAAAATCTGAAAAGAACAGTGTGGACAAGGGCGGGGCAAACTGAAACCCGGGTGCACTGCTGGTGGGAAGATAAAATGGTGCAGTGGCTGAGGAAAAGAACTCCGATATGATGCAGCAATCCCTCCTCTGGTTTATGTCCAAAGGACACCAGGGTCTTGAAGAGACAGTCATTCAGCCATGTTCCTAGCAGCGTATTCACATGGCCAAATGATGAAAACGACCCAGTATACATCCGCGGGTGAATGGAGAAACAAGATGTGGTCCACACATACCATGAAAGATTATTCAATCTGGAAAAAGGAAAGGGATTCTGACCCAGGCTGCAACACAGATGAGCCTTGACGACATGATGCTAAGTGAAATAAGCCAGACACCAGAGGACAAATACCGTACCATCTCAATCGCACTTCTATGAGGGACCCAGAGTGATCAAATTCAGAGACAGAAAGTAGAATCCTGGTGGCCAGGGGCTGGGGGAGGGGAGATGGGGAGCTCGTGTTTAATGGGGACACAGCCTTGGGTCAGGAAGATGAAAAAATTCTTTGGATGGATGGGGGAGATGGTCGCACAACCCTGTGAATGTACTTAATGCCACTGAGCTGGACACCTCAAATGGCTAAGATGGAAATGCTATGTGTATTTTACAATCAGATTTTTCCCTTTAAAAAACAACTATGAGACACACAAAACTAAAAAAAAAGGCCAGCCTTCCAGTTGCTGGGATGACAAAGGGAGCTGTGTAGTAAAGCAGGGGTCCTTTCAAAGGAAGGCATAAAGGAGGAGGCCAGCAAGAGGGCAGGGGCCGAGACCTCAGCGAAGCCAGCCTGCACACCTGTCATCCATTTGCGTCTGGGGCCTCGGGGTTTGACGGTTTACGGGCTCTTAATTTGCTTCCTGCTTTATAGCTTTAAGCCGTTTACTTAGTACAAGATAGCTGCAGCTCGGCCTTTCAGGGGCTGCCTCCCTGGGCGTCTGCTTTAGAACACTCCCACAGCCTCGGGGACAACGCTGTCTGTCCACAGCTGTGGCTGAGAAATCCTCCAAGGAGCAGAGATGGCCAGAGGCTGCCAGTCGTGCAAACGTCGTTTGCCCAGAGGGCTCGGGGCTCCCCTCAAAATGCCACAGTCTGGAAGGCAGGACAGCTGGGTTCTGGGCCATACCTGCCATTGCCTGGCTGTTTGATCGAAGCCACGGGACACCCGTGTGCGGTGGCAGGAGGGTAACAGTCGTAGCCCACAGTCGGGGGGACAGCTCGTGGACACTGGCCTTGGGCCCCTCCAGCCATGGGATCCATGGCGTGCAGCAGCTCCCTGGTGTGGCCTCAGGCCTGACCACAGGCACTGACAGGAACGCCCAGGAGGGCATGCCCGTGCTTCCGAGAGCCGGAAATCCGGATTGCCAAGGCCTCTCCTTGTTCAGCAGTGACTCAATGTGACGCTGCAGTTGTCTGGCTAGGTGCTCGGAGATCTCAGAGAGTGGGCGGGCGGGAGAGGGCTCTCGGCCGCCATGCCTCTACAGCCTCCTCCAAGGAGAACTCAAAGCTCGCCAACTTGTTGTTGTGCTCATCAGAGGAGCCTAGAGCTGTAACTTAGGGGAGAGAGGGCTTCCTTTGCTAACACCGTTCGTGGCTTGTAGATGATAAGATCAAGTGGACAGCCACAGAGTGAGATGAAGTTTCTCTTTCGTTTCATTCCCCACAAATGGGTTTGCTATCTGTAATTCGGGGATTTAACATCATTTGTGGCCACTTCATTTCTGGCCATTCTAAGATAGTCTCATTCCCTGGTAAGATTTGTCTCCTCAAACACCAATATCAATTTGGGAACCTCCCAGAAAGCTTCTTGGACGGGGCAGAGCGGGTGGGAGAACAGGGGTCTTCGTTCTCACAAGAGCTATTGCCCCCAGCATTAACATCAGGGATTAAGTGCTCTTCCGTCAGAACAGGAACAGGCTCGGTGAGAGGAGGTGGGCACAGCCCTTGGGCCCAGGCTGTCTCGGAAAGGTGCCGTGGTAGCGTGTGGAGTCCAAGTGGTGCTTTTAAGAACAACGGCACAGAGGCCTGACCTTGGAGATGGGGACCCGGCTGAAGCATTTCTGTTCGTCAGCAGAGAAAAGCAAGCTACAAGCAAGGGAAGCTTGCCGTCCATCAGCTGGATCTGTGAGAATTTAGGGACAGAGTGGGAGGAACCTGGCCCTTAGCTATTAGTGTTGCCAAATTCCTATTTTTTTTTTTTATTGTGGTAAAATATGACATAAAACTTATCATCTTAACCCTTTTAATAGTTCAGTGGTGCTAAGCACATTCACACTGTTGTGCAACCATCACCACCGTCCATTTCTAGAACTTTTTCATCTTCCCAAATTGAAACTCTGTACCCAATAGACACCAACTCCCCGTTGTTTCAATCTCAGCCCTTGGCAACCACCATTCAACTTTCCGTCTCTATGGATTTGTCTACCCTAGGTACCTCACAGAAGTGAAAGCACACAGAATCTGTCCTTTTTGTGACTGGCTTATTTCACTTAGCATAATATCCTCAAGGTTTGTCCATGTTGTAGCCTGTGTCAGAATTTCCTTTCGTTTTAAGGCTGAATAATATTTCAATGTATGTATGCACCACTTTTGTTTATCCATTCATCAGCTGATGAACACTCCATTTTTTGGCTACTGTGAATAATGATGCTATGAGCATAGGTGTACAATCTATTTAAGACCCCACTTTCAATTCTTTTGGGCACACACTCAGAAGTGAAATTTCTGGATCATACCATAATTCTGTGTTTAACTTTTGGAGGAACCACCACCATACTGTTTTTCCACAGTAGCTGCACCATTTTACATTCCCACCCACGGTGTGCAAAGGTTCCAATTTCTCCACATCCTTGCCAACAATTATTTTTTTCTCTTTTTGATAATAGCCAATCAAATGGGTATAGTGTGATATCACACTGTAGTTTTGATTTGCATTTCCCTAATGATCAGTGATCTGGAGCATCTTTTCATGTGCTTACGGGCTATTTGTATATTTTCTCTGGAGACATGTCTATTCAAGTCCTTTGCCCATTTTTTAATAGGGTTGTTTTTCTTGTTATTGTTGAACTGACTAGTAACCTGTTGTAACAACTCTTGAGCAGGCATTAAGAAACCAAGATGTCATAAACATGGGTGGGACTTTTGGCCTCTCCGTAGATACTGTCACCAAGTGGACAGGTTTAGCCATGGTTAGGTAAGGGGGAACCTCTCTGTTGTATGGACAGATTTTTAAAAAATCTAATTTGTGCTCTTGATTCTAACCATCCTTGGCTGGAATAAAACTTGAAAGACCTATAGGAACAATTATGCGGAAGCAGAAATTAAGGCCCATATACTGGCTGTACCGTTTCTCTTTCGGGATGCTTTTCTTAAACAGCAGCTTTTCGGGGCGCCTGGGTGGCTCAGTCAGTTAAGCGTCTGCCTGCAGCTCAGGTCATGATCTCCAGGTCCTGGGATCAAGCCCCGCATCGGGCTCCCTGCTCAGCGGGAAGCCTGCTTCTCCCTTTGCTTGCTGTTCCCCCTGCTTGTGCTCTCTCTCTCTTGCTCTCTCTCAAATAAATACTTAAAAAAAAAAAAAACAGCAGTTTTTCAAAAAGAATAAATGGGAAGAGTTTTTCGTCATTAAGAGTGATGTGTACTCTGAAATATTATTTGCTTTATGAAATCCCTCTCCTTTTTGGTCCCTGCTCTGATACTTGATTCTCCTCTGAGAAGCTATCCTTTTGTAGGCCGTCCCATTGGGCTTCTACCTCACTCCCTTCCCTGAATCTTAGAAAGGGCTACTTTATTTATTTTTTATTTTTTCAAAGATTTTATTTATTTACTTGACAGAGAGAGAGAGCGAGAGCACAAGCAGGGGGAGTGGCAGGGAGAGGGAGAAGCAGGCTCTTCGTGGAGCAGGGAGCCCGATGCGGGACTCGATCCCAGGACCCCAGGATCATGACCTGAGCCGAAGGCAGACACTTAACCGACTGAGCCACCCAGGTGCCCCAGAAAAGGCTACTTTAAAGTTAGGGTTTCTGTACACAGAAGATCTGAAGGTTAAAGCAGAAGGACCAGAATGTGTTTCCTTGTTGCTACTCTTTACACCAACTATAAAAAGCTTTAATTCTGAAGGAGGAGGGGAGAAAAAAAGATCCCCATGTAATTAATTTCCTAAAATAAAACAATCAAACTTATTCTAAAAATGAAAAATCAACCTTCAACTTCATAAGTGCGCAATGTCCTAGGCAAAGAGTGGGGTTTTGCTCACTCCGCATTCTGATTCCTGCAGGCGCCCTGGCAACACGCCAGCCGCCCCCAGCTTGCACGTACAGGATGTGAGTCTGAGGAAGCTCAAGTACACCATCCCCTTAGCTTTCCAACCTCTCGAAGAGACCATGGGTACACGTTACAGATGAGGCCACCAAGGCACAGAGAGATTGAATAGCATGGCCCAGATGACTTTACAAGCCAAAAGTAGAGTCTGGAACATAATTTGGTCTTGGGGCTTACTGAGTGCTAATCCCTGGCCCCAGGCTGCCCCTCGGGCTGAGAACAGGTATCTCCCTATCAAGGACCCTGGTCCCTAGAAAAGGTCTTCCCTGGCCGATGGCTGATAGGGATTCTCCAGGCTTTCTCCTGTTCCCTGCCAACATTTATTTCTGGAGAGGTGGTTCGTCAACAACATTTGCCGACAGCATCCACTCATTTCCAGCGTCTTCCCAGAATGGAAGAAATCACTTGATATCATCTTGCCATGAACAGATCAACCAGAGAAGCAGGATGAATAAAACATTTCCTGGGCTAAAGGTTTTGCCCAAGGAGGAGGAGAAATGGCAACAGATGATGGAAAGTTCCTTTCACAGAGCTTTCTTCCATGGGATAAAAAACACATTTGTGTTTCTCAGGAAGAAACCTGCCAATGACTGAAGCTGAAAGCTTTTTTTGTTTTTTTTTTACAACTGCAATTCTCCATGCATTCGATTCCATTTCTACTGTAGGTATTCCTACACATGCAGTCTTCCCGGGGCCTCTCCATTTCACTGGAGAAGAACTTCATCAAGCTCTTGGAGGCCAAGACCAGAGTACTCTCCCTTTCTCCTACTTCCCATGACATCTGGGGGAGCGCGGCAGGTATGGTGAAGGCTCACAGGTGGCGGAACGCCGTCACTGGCTATTTAACAATATGAATAGAGTAGGCCAGTGGTCATCGCAAATGAGGAAAGCTGACCGCCTTGTGGAAGGGGCCTCTCGGGGTGCCTTTCAGATCTGGGGTCGCAGGAATTTATGGACTTGGGCTCATTTTGACCACCTCAGTGGGTCCTGATGATACCACTTTCAGGAGGAAGTAGAATAGCCATGGTCACACTTGTCGTGTGTCTCAAAGAGCAGCTTTCAGAGCTGCTGGAAGTGGCTGGCAGTAGCCATGAAGGGACAGGGGATGAAAGGATGATGGAAGGACACAAGAAGGGTGAGCTGCCGACGTCTCAGGCCTCACATTTGTCTCCTGACCGCTTAGTGAGACAAAAGTCAACTCAACACTGTCCTGGAGTTAAGAAGGGGCACTTGGGGGGGGAGGGGGTCCCTGGGAGCAACCCTTCATTTTTGAGAAAGAGGTTTTCTAAGAAGTTTAGAATCCAAGAAGTTAGCTCACAAAGGCCTTTCCAGTTTACAAAACATTAGTAAATCACACCAAAGATAAGTTTGCTTCCACCTTGCCTATACACACACACTACATACAGACTCAACAGCCAGATAGCAAGGGCCATGAGAAGCCAGTTCTTTAAAACAAAGGACTTCAAGAATGATTTCGGAAAAAAATTTCTGACTGATGTTTTTACTTGTTTGTTTCTTCTACTCCATCAATTTAAATTCATTTCAATAGTTAAAGTAGATTCATTTTAATAATGACATTAAATCGACTCCAGGTAAAGATGGCGGAGCGCGGTTACAGCTTTTCGCTGACTACATTCAGCCCATCTGGTAAACTTGTCCAGATTGAATATGCTTTGGCTGCTGTAGCTGGAGGAGCCCCTTCAGTGGGAATTAAAGCTGCAAATGGTATGGTATTAGCAACTGAGAAGAAACAGAAATCCATTCTGTATGACGAGCGAAGTGTACACAAAGTGGAACCAATTACCAAGCATACAGGCCTGGTGTATAGTGGCATGGGCCCACATTACAGAGTGCTCGTGCACAGAGCTCGAAAACTAGCTCAGCAATACTATCTCGTTTACCAAGAACCCATTCCCACAGCGCAGCTGGTACAGAGAGTAGCTTCAGTGATGCAAGAATACACTCAGTCAGGTGGTGGTCGTCCATTTGGAGTTTCCCTACTAATTTGTGGTTGGAATGAGGGGCGACCATATTTATTTCAGTCAGATCCATCTGGACCTTACTTTGCCTGGAAAGCTACAGCAATGGGAAAGAACTATGTGAATGGGAAGACTTTCCTCGAGAAAAGATATAATGAAGACCTGGAACTTGAAGATGCCATTCATACACCCATATTAACCCTAAAGGAAAGCTTTGAAGGGCAAATGACAGAAGACAACATAGAGGCTGGAATCTGCAATGAAGCCGGATTCAGGAGGCTCACTCCGACTGAAGTTAAGGATTACTTGGCGGCCATAGCATAATAACTAAGTGACTGAAAAATCCGGAATTTCAGATAATCCCTCTACTTAAACATGTTTAAAGTATGTTTTGTTTTGCAGACTTTTTGCATACTTATTTCTACATGGTTTAATGGACTGATGTTTTTAAAATGACACTTATAAATCATAATAAACTGTTAAATCCAAAAAAAAAAAAAGATAACATTAAATCTACTCTAAATCCAGAGGGGCCCTCCCCTCAGGTCTGGCCTTCTCCCCCTCCTCCACACTCCCCGCCAGTGCTGGGCCAGCACCCCTGCATACTACAGGCCTACTCCAGACTTTCTGAACGGTTGACTTCTGGCACGCCTGGGCTCTCACTCAGTCCTCTGGGCTCTCTTGCCTTTTAAGGGAGGAACTGTTTACCACTTACACTGTCCCTGACAACAAGTATTTCCTGGTCGGCTAACTCCTTAAACAAAGCAACCTTGCAATTCTGTTTATCTGCTGAAATACCCTGGAGTCAAGAAATACTGAACTGTTTCTGCAAGAAAAGTGGACGCCAGCCGTTGTGGGGTACAGCGAACGACTGCACGACACTTCATACTTAGGCCCAAATCAAAGGTCCACACAGGCAATCCTTTCCGAGTCAAGCCCCCATCATCCAACACCCACCATCAGCTCCGTCTTCTTGAACAATGTGCACCATTTGCTGCTCTATAATAAACACCCAGCCCTGGTGAGCAGGGCCACACTTTTCTTTAGGATTCATCCCTGAGGACGCCTGGGCGGCTCAGTCGGTTAAAGCGTCTACCTTTGGCTCAGGTCATGATCTCAGGGTCCTGGGATCGAGTCCCTCGTTGGGCTCCCTGCTCAGCGGGGAGCCTGCTTCTCCCGCTCCCTCTGCTGCTCCCTCCCCCCTGCTTGTGCTCTCTCTATCCTCTCTCAAAAAAAAAAAAAAAAAACCACCTTAAAAAAAAGGATTCATCCTTGATGTAAGACGGGCTTTTTAGGTCATGACTCCTTGAACTCCCCGGCCCTCTACCACTTCTTCTGTTCCCTGTCACCTCCACAAACCCCTCTCCTTTCCGTCCAGTGGCAGAAAGAGAAGGAAGGTGAATTCTTCCACAACCACCTTCCCCGGCTTCTTCTGCCCTTACTCCTGTGACACCAGCTCACCCAGCCCCCCGGGAGCCCCGCCAAGCACCTGCCTGAGGAGAGGCCCCCGTCCTGTGGCAGAGCCACCTCCTGGGGCTGGGCTGAAAAGTGCCCTGCCCGTGGCCACCTGGTCCACAGTGCCTCGGATGTCACAGATAACAGAAAGTCTCACAGTTCATCTGTATTTCTCGCAGACTCTGAAAAGGCTCGGAAAGGCCAGCTCCCTCAAAATCAAATGCTCGTTCGCAGTCTAGAGAGTCTACAGAATGCCAGAGAGAAAGCACAGGGGCATCACCTTTTTCATTTTCAGTGCTCAGCTCCCCTTGAAAACACTTCGGTGCCTGTCTTCCTCAGATGTGCCGTGAATGCGCTGGGCCAGAATATCTGAGATGCATGGCTTGGGGAAAGCTGTCTGGTTTTAGACAACCCCTTTGATTTACGACCCTGTG
This sequence comes from Phoca vitulina, assembly GCF_004348235.1. Lineage (NCBI taxonomy): Eukaryota > Metazoa > Chordata > Mammalia > Carnivora > Phocidae > Phoca > Phoca vitulina. The sequence continues at coordinate 117,115 of NW_022589808.1, forward strand.
GCTAAATCAGTGCAGGATTTTGGAGAAAGACCAATTCCGTTTGCTTACAAGTCTGATCCTGAGGCTCTGGCATTTCCAACAACCCGGGTGATCATTTGCTTTTAATTACTATTTGATTCTACCACTGAAAGAATTCGGCTCGCTAACCCTTCAACTGCACAAAAATCTAGGCAGAGGGTGACAGCTGCCCTGATGTTAAACTCAATTGAGGGAAAGCATCTTCTTTCAGGGTTATTTTATGTGGTCTTGATTTTTCGTAGTGAAGAGTGGCCAATTTCATCCTGAAAGAATCCTCCCAGCACACCTGATTCTCTTCAAACGCGATGTATTTGCCAAAGGACTCGGAACCTCACAGCAAAGCTGTATTAAGCTTAGAAAAACAAGTTGATTTAAAGTTTCTATTTTTACATGGTGTCCCGTTTCCAGAGGGGCTGAGACTAGTGGTTTCAAACTCAATTTAGCATTTAAACTAATTTTCAGCCAGGTCTCTACGGACCTGCAATTAGGGGAGGCAAAGAGTTCAAAGAGGCGGGTGGTGGGGGGGAGTGTGGTCTCTCCGGATGCGCTCCCAGCCGTCCTCCTTCCCGTTCCCAGTTCCCAGCGGGCGAGGCGACCTGCCACTGGCCCGCGGGCAGGGAGCACCTGGGGCTCTGCCTGCGCGGACTCTGGAAAGGCACCAATGGCAAAGTCCGCTTCTTCCTTCTCAAAGCTGTCCTGGGGAAGGATCTAAAAACTTCCTGAGGACTCGGCGGCATGCTGCGTGCCAAGACATTCGACGCCAGGGACAACATTAGAAGAACGGGCCCTTTCAGCTCCCAGAGCCTTGCAGACCTCACTGGCCTTCGAAGGACACCCATGGCCACGCGGGGTGGCTGTGGAAGCGGAGGGCAGCGCACACCGGCCCTGGATGCATCAGGTTTTGGCCTCCCAGCCCTGCCACCAGTTCTGGTGGTGGCCGCAGAGCTCCTCTGAGCTCAGAGCCCCAGCTTCCAAAATTTATTTTAATTTTGCATGATGACTCTGTTTGGATAATATAAGATCATGGCACAAAGTGCAAAAGGTACAAAAAAGGTATACAGTGATGAGTCATGGTCCAACTGTCCCCCAACTGTTCCCTTCCTCGGATTGTTATGTTTCTCATGTGCTCTTCCAGAAATACTGCCTCCTTTGTAAGTTCATCTTATGCTTCTTTCATTATTAGTTTCACACAACGTTATCATACTGTTCATGCTACTCTAGATCTTTTTTTTTGTATTTAACAGTATGCCAAAGGCTCTTTCCACACTTAAAATTTCTTAAATCAGGGCCTCAGGCCTAGGTTTTAGAGGGTCTACCTTTTAAGTATCTGGGTCAATGTCCTCACGATTGCCTTAGCAGGGGGGTGGAGGAGAAAATGGGAGGCGATGCTTCATTGTGAGGCATCATCAAACACTTTGAGGCCCCCCGTCAATGTCATTGTCATTGTCATCCCTCCAGGAGACACCTGCCCAGAAGGGCTACCTACTCTAGGAGTGGGGAGAAGGGAACTTTGGTGAACGGTCCTTTCCGATGGCAGGCAGCATTCTGCACACTAATCCAGCTGATTCTTCTATTCTTGCCACTTTCCAGAAGAAACATCAAGGCTCCCCAAGGTCAGACGACACCACTAGCACCTGCAGCTGATGGCCACAGGAGAAGTGGGTTCCCGGACTGGCTACCACCTCCAAAGTCCATATTCTCACCAGCTTCTCCAGAGAGTATTTAAAAAAAAAAAAAAAAGAGCATGTCTCCCACCTTTTTGTTTATAAAAACTCTAAGGTTGGCCTTACAACTATCATCCTTAGTCCTCATGCCAGTGGTAATAACTCACAGTCAAGACAATTTTTCCTTCAGGAACCACAAGTGTGTGCCTTTGCTCTCCCAACAGACAGGCTCTGTTCAGTGAGTCGATTGACAGCAGGAGAAATGCCTCCTACAGGCCTGGGGAGGGAGTGGGAGAGAATCTTCCAGAGTTGCAAGTCTTAGGAATACTGACTTCTCCTACTGGGCCTCCTGATGGGGCATGCCACCAGAAGATCAGAGTGAGGGAACAGATGTAAGAAAAGAAAGGTGTTAGGGTTAATATTTTTTTCTTTTCAGTCCTAAAAAGAGCCTCCGTGGGTGTCTGCAGTTGAGGAAAAGGAATCTGAACCTGAGTGTGTGCAAAGGACCAGCCCAAGGTCAGGTGTGGATAGGAGAGCGGCCAGACTCCAACCCAGGCAGCTCTGGGACGGCACCTGCCTCCTCCTGCAGCAATTCAGCCTCCTCCCTCGGACTGCCTCCTCCTTACTCAGTTCCCTGCCTCACTGTTCCTGCCTCTTGGCTATTCGCTGCCTATTAGTGTCTCCGCTGGAGGGCGAGCAGGCATGAAAAGGACTGTGTGCTTAGCGGGCGAGCAGGCATGAAAAGGACTGTGTGCTTAGCAGATCTTCATAAAGGTTCAGGGTGGGACCGGGTTGGTGCTCTTGGCTGACATCAGGTTTCTGGATTATCTGTGGGCCATTTTTATTCATGACATTCTTACTCCCATTACTAGAGATAATTTAAAAGTTGGCTAGACTGTACTCAGAGGAAGCCAAATGTTCAGATGAAAAGCTCCTTTACCCCTCTGCTCTCTCACACCAGAGATTTGTTCAAGAGAAGAGCTGTTCAGCTGCAGTGTTCAGCACCGGCTCTGGAGGACGCTTCCGTCTGGATTCCTATCTGGCCCCCCCAAACCACGCCCTTGCCTAGATGCCACCTCTGGAGCATTGTCCTCTTGATGCCTTGGCATGATGTGTGGAATGGGCGCAGTGTCAGCTCCTCCGCTCCCCACCCCTCCTGAGGAGGCCTGGGGAGTCCCAGGCAGACACTGGGATGGAGGCAGGCAAGAAAGGCCACCCTCTCCCTCACTGCCCTAACTCCCCTCTTCCTTCTCAGCAAATCTGCAACCTCACGGCAGGACACAGGGGGCTGACTCCAAGGTTTACACTCGAAGTCATGCTGTGAGCCCAGGGAGGGCTGGGTCTGGGGCCCGGGGCCCTCAGTCTGGCTTCTCCTCGCACATGGGGACCGTCCCTGGTGAGGCGCATCTAGAGGAAGCAGCCTCGGCCAAGTGGGCTTCCTCAGCAGATTTCCCACAATTATAATAAAGGCGACTTTCATTACGGGAGCTCACAATAACACAGATAAACAGAAGATAACACCGAGTGGTCTTTGGCAGGGGAAGTACTCTGGGATATCTCTACCAGTCATAAATAAGCTCAAAGGACTAAGAAAAAAAAAAAAGATTAAAAAAATGAATAAACTATCAAACAAAAGTCATATGGGGCCCCTCATTTAGAGAGTCATTGTCGGAGAGAGGGTTCCACAGACGCCAATCCGATGGCGGCGGAGGGGGGTGTGTGGCCACTGGAGAAATCTCCCTTGACCCCCTCCCTGCACACACGCCCCAGCTCAAGCTTCTCCAGCTTCTGAGGTGGAAGATCGTGTTCCAGGCTGACACGGATTCTGAGCCCATGGGAAGGAAATGCTTTGTGAATTCCAAATATAATTACTGGACTATCGTTCAAGAAAAGAACATTATAAGGTTTTAATTGTTTCCTGCCCCCTCCTTCCTCCCTTGTGATCACAGTCACTTTACATTTCACTTAGTTGAATGGAAAGAATGTGGGGTCTGGAGAAGGAGGTCTGGGTTCAAGTTCCAGCGCAGAACCTCACTACCCGGGTGACCTAGGGCAAAAGACAACAAGCCCTTGAATCTCCACTACCTCTCCCTTCTGCCTAAGAGGGCAGCAATATCTGCCTCAGGGGGTCGTTTTGAAGCCGGGAAGCAGTAGTGTGGGTGGGAGACTATAAGCTCTCCAGCCTACAACAGCACTGTCACTTTCCCCTCAGGCGCCTCTCCCTCTCCTCCAGGGCTGGGATCACTCCTGCCGTGGCATCTCTCCACAGTGTGGTTATAACATCTCCGAATTTCCTTTATGCTTTCCTTTCAGAATCAAAGAAGATGTTCGTGGAGTGTCAGAGCTGAGAAGAGCCTTAGGAATCTTCTAGAACCACCACCCCAGGGCCCCTAGCACACCAACAAGCCTGCCGCCATCACCCATGTCATGAGGAAAACCACAGCCCCTCACTGCAGAGCAAGTTGGCGGTGCGGCCAGGTGTCCTGACCCTGCTGCATGTCCCTCCCTGGGCAGCCCTCCACAATCTCCCCCATGACGCAGGGTGCTTCCTCTCAGAGGTCCCTTTGGACCCCACTGCCATGCCTCCCCGTGGGTCGCTCATCTCACTTAATAAAGAACAGCCCGCAGGCCCTGAGTGCAGCCAGCGGCAGGGTACCTTGGCATTCTGCAGAGGGGGCTGATAACTGGACGGCCGGTAGAACATCCTCTGCGAGGCATCAGTGTGGATGTCCCCGAGGAAGAGCTCCTCCACCAGCCGGTCCAGGTTGTGCTGCAGGTACTGCTTCTCCACCCGGATGAGCTGCAGCTCGTGCATGGCGAAGTTCACGGCCTTGGTGCACTCACAGCCGTTCTCTTCCTGCCACAAGTCGTAGGCCACGTCCTGCACCCAGGGGCCCCCAGCGGGCACGAAGCCCGGGCACGTGCGGTTCACCAGCTGGCTGAGCCTCTCGGCGACAGCCTCTGTGTGGCAGACAACCTGCACGCTGTGCAGCTGGTAGTCGGCCTCGGTGCCCCCGCGGATGATCCAGGAGGCCTGGCGCAGGCGGACCTTGCCCCGGATGACGAGGGTGTAGGTAGGGCTGGTGCACCGGTTGCCGCCATAATAGAACTGGTAGGCCTTGAAGGTGTTATTGTGGTAGAATCTGTAGGACCTTGTGATGAACTCTGGGCCCGACCTCACTTCACAGCTGAAGGGGAAGAGGGGAAGGCAGACATTTTCAAGCCCAAAGGCACTGAGGAACAGATGCGTTATGGTGTCAAGAAATTATGGTAATAATAACCAATGTTTACTCTGGGCCAGACACTGTTTTGTGCCTTCATAGACACCAATGTATTGAATCCTCACAACAACTGAGGAGTAAAGTAGGTATTGTCTCCATCTTACAGCTGGAGAAACCAAGGCATGAGAGATCAGGGAAAGTGCCCCCAGGCCACATAACCTGAATGCAGGCAGTCTCACTCCAGGCCGTGTTCCTAATCTCTCTACACCACAGTCTTTATTCATCCTAGGAACAAGCCAAGAGAGCCCAAACCTGCCCTTCTCACTTCCACCTGGGGGCCTAACTTCAGGGAAGTGTCTTTCCGGTGGGAAGAGGGAAGAGAGTAGTGCTGGCCTATGAAGGAAGTCTCCTCATGCTAGCTCGAAAACAGCTGATCCCCTGAACACTCCTGTTCATGGACCTTGTGTACAGCAGGCAGGTGTGGGGTGTCTGCCGCTCCGAAACGTAATCTAGTCTGGGGAGGAGTCACCTAGGGGCAAGGGGAAACCCACCCTCCCATCCAGTGAGAATTAATGTTCCCTCTACTGGGGAAAAGGGTCCATTAGTGAAAGTAAAGCTAGCGGAACACAGGTAAGGGCTCCTTTTGTTTGTGCTGACTGACAAGATGACAACGACAAAGTAGTTTTTTGCTGTGGCCTTAGATCAATGCTAGATTCGTTGGCCAGAAATACTTAGACTAGGTCTACAGGGCATACATGGCCAGCAGGAACTGATCACTGCCCTACCTGGGGCCAGTTCCTGTCTCTGCAGCCCAGCCCACACCAGGGAAACGCTGGAGGGCTTCTTCAACATAGCTGCCAAAGATTCTGACCTCTGTAACTCTCCACCAGATCAGAATTTCAGTTACATCATGATTTGCATCCTTCAGGTTTGGCCTTATAACTCTGCTCGAGTCTGTGATATATGTATTATTTACAATAATTATGGTTTGAGCAGACTCAGCATGGCTAAATCAAACAGTGGAGCTGAAATCCCAAAGACCTGTTATTCTCAAAATCGGTAACATTTCCATTTTTCAGTTAACACACTGGTGAAAGGTAAACATCTCCCGAAGCGGGCTCCTCCCTCTGGGAAAGGCTGTCAGTGGAAGTCCAGTGCGGGCGAGTGCACAGAAGGCACTCGGCGGCACCCTGAGCCCTGCGTTCTACAGAGAAGGCGAGAGAGGAGCCGCAAGGGTCCTCCCCCTACAAAGGAGGCCCTGTCCAGCGTGAGCGGTGAGCGGTAACTGCGGTCTGTTTATAAGGCCATGGAAGGTGTGCTGCCTGGCCTCAGGGCTCAACGTATCTCAAGGCCTTGCGTACTCCACTGGGGCCACCACCCCCTCACCTAGGCCTTGTCGCCTCTAGATGCACCTGCTGCAACCATCTTTTAACTGGTCACCCTCCTCTCACACTTTCTACCAGCCATTTGCTGCACTGCAGCCGGAGTGCCTTGTGTGAAAGCTGGATCATGTCTTAAGCACAGTCCTTGCTGCAAACTCTTCAGTGACTGTCCAGTTCTAACCCCAATCTGGCCAGAACTGCCCTGGAGCTGGCCCCACCCTCCCTGGCAGCCTCACCTGGAGCTGTCCCCCGCCCAGGTCCCTATGCCCAGGTTTAGGAACCTCCCCCCGCCACACAAGGACTCCAGGTCAGTTGTTTCTCCAACCCCATCTTTGCTAGTTCTTCCAGATGGAAAGCTCTTCCCTGGGTCTTTGCATAGCTAAGGACATCCCAGCTCAAGTGTCCTTTCCTCTAGTAGCCTTTCCTGACCCCACCCCCGTCCTAAAATAAGGCCCCTGGTATTCTCCTTTAGCACCTGTTGTTTTTTTCCCTCTTCATAGTACTTCTTTGTATGTTTATTTGTAAAATTCCTGAAGACAGGGACCATGATTTGTTTTGTTCACTGCTATATACACAAAATCTAGAACAGTGCTGGGCACACAGTAAATATTTGTACACTCAATAAATATGTGTTTGAATAAAATGATAAATTATTTAAAAGTACATCACATTAAGATCGTGCAAATATTTATCGTGTGGTTATTTTAAGAAACCCCATCTTTAGGAAAAAAAAAACACCTCTGGGTCTTCATCATCTTATAAAAATTCCTTTTTTTCTCTTCTCTGTGTGCATTTGATCCCTCCCCAAGGTACCTGGAGGCTGCAAGGGAGAAGTGATCAGATCCCAGAGTGAGTCTTGTTAATTCTCAGCAATTTAATGGGTAGGGGAAAACCTGCAGGTCTGCCTCTAGGCTATTTTTAAAAGCTCTAATGGAAGATAAGCCAGAGCTCAAACTGGGATAAATCTCAGCTCTGTAGCCTGGAAGAGTCCAAGAACTATGCCCTGGCTAGTAGAGGTAGCTTGAGTACCTTTTCACTTACTCTTAGAACCCTGAAGCCATATATTAAATTACCAGAATATGGCTAGAATATTTAGACCCTCAGAAGCTTGCAAGTCATGTTTCAGGGTTGGTGAAACACAGACTCCTAATTTCACTTGCTAATGGTTTCTTTTTATACATGAGTGGTCCCACAGAGTTCGGTAAACAAGGACCCATTCACTCACAGCCTGTGGTTAACAGTGGTACGCATCTCTGCTTTAGCTAACATTTCTACAGTCCTTAGCTCTGTTTCTTTACCGAACGGAGTTTCAAAGTGTTGCTTGGTTTTTAGTTAGAACTTAGATAACACCTGCGCCATTGCAGATAGGATACAGTCTCTGTGCATCTGAGAAGCCCCCAGGAAGGCCTTCCACAGACGTGTGCTCTCCGATCCTCCCCCCCACTTCCCCGCCCCCGCCCGGGGCCAGTCCCCGACCCTCTTACCCGGTGGACACCCAGTGGCCCTCGATTGCTGGTGGCATCTGCACAGTGATCCTCGCACCATTGTGAAGATGTTTAAGCATGTGATGGCACTGTGATTCCTTGAAAGCCCTCCAGGCACTTTTCTCTAAGGACCTGGGATGGGATCTGCTATCTGGATGAAGGAGGGCAGAACCCTCTCCCAGCCCTGAAAGAAAAGTGGAAGTTTGTTGAAAGGAGAGCTCGCAGCAGACAGGAGTCAGGCTGAGGAACTGCCTCCTTGGCAAGAAATCACTGCAAATGGGGGACGCCTGGGTGGCTCAGTTGGTTAAGTGTCTGCCTTTGGCTCAAGTCATGATCTCAGGCTCCTCGCTCAGTGGGGAGTCTGCTTCTCCCTTTGCCTCTCCCCTCTGCTCCTGCTGTCTCTCTCTCAAATAAATAAATAAAACCTTTTAAAAAATTATTTAAAAAAAGAAAAGAAAAGAAAAGAAATCACTGCAAGTAGGAAATGCACTCTTACCCCACCAGGCTTATCACTGTCTCTGCTGTCCTGGAGTTAACATCTCAATGGGGGATACATCCTGGGAGACCATTTCCCAGGTGACAAAGCCGGGAAAGCTGAGGCCCACAGAGACAACACAGGCTCTTGGGAGGTCTCTTGGCTAGTTCCTGGCAAAGGCTGAGCTCAAATCCGTGTGTCTGTGCAACGGCAAATAAAATGGTGCACCTAAGTGAGCAGCTTACAGTGCAGACAAATGAATATAACGGGCTGAAGAGAGAAATGAACGTGTTCCAAAGCCACCCAAGGGAGGGGTAAGAAAGGGGTCAGCAGGAAGGGAGACTCATGCAGTGACACATTTAGGTGAGGAGGAGGAAGAGCATGGAGACCAGCCTCAGTGGAAGGGGAATTTTGATGGGGTGGCGAAAGGCCCAGGAATAACTCAGAGGGCTCCTAACTGACATCTGCTCCCTGGCTGGGCTCCCCGCTGCTCCCACCAAGCCATGCATCTTCTGGTTCTCTCCATCTCTGATGGACACCCTCTACAGGGCTGCCCATCAGTGGGGCGCAAGTCATATACCACTGGTGGGGGACGTGTGGGACATTTTTCCCCAATTACCTTCCCACTCCAGCCCCTCACACCCACGAAGGCAATGCTAATATAGGGTTCTAAATAAAGAATAACTACAAGAAGACTACATATTTTTATTTTCCACAGGTAAAGGAATATTAGGACTAAGTTCATCTTCAGTGTAAGTAGTTTAGGTTGGCAGACCCTTAAACATGCAAAATAACCAGCAGCCCCTGTTCAGAAGAAAGCATTGCCAGCTAACTGAGTTATAATCTGAAAGCCCACTCTTCCCTTTGAGATGCACTCCTGAACACATCAATACGTCTTTATTGTGGACCTACTAAGTATTCAGCACTGTGCTAAAAAACAAAACAAAAACCAAAAAACCCTAGACAAATAGACAAAAATAAAATAAAAATATACACAAAATAAATAAAATGCACCCATCAGAACTATACTATGAAGAGGCAATTATATATTTTGCAATCAACACCTAAATAACTTCATAGAGAAACCAGGGTTTATGGGGGATCATTTAAAAATGCAAAGTTAGACCCAGAACATGGTGACTTAGAGCAACATGGTGAAAACCTACTGGAGAAACTCAGACCCACATGTTGATAACATTCAGATATTTATAAAATATTCAGATATTTGCCATGACTCAGAAGGCTGAACTAATCTTCTGCTGAAAGTCTTAGGTACTAAGAAGACATGTGGGAACTCGGCTTCTCCTCTGAGCAAAATGCTGGCCTTGGGCTAGAGCAGCAACTTTGGATTGTTCCCTATGGATCTTAAATGAAGCGAAAGGCAACGAGGCAGAGACACCCATGAGTATGATTCAACTAAATAAAAAGTGTGAAAAGAGATTTGAAAATGAGATGATGGTGCTACGTTCAAATGAATGCAACCTCACAACCAACCCCGTTTAGCCCAACCAGGTGATTCGGACCCCAGCAAGAATGAGAGGAACACTAAAACTCCGAAATCCACGTCTGGTGGTGTCGGTGCTCATGGGCTCCTGGCGGTTCAGCGAAGCCCTTCCTACCAGTGGCCCCTGCTTCCATGGAGAAAAGAAGATTGCATTTCTGAGTATTCTCTCCCCATTCCTTATTCAACCCTCCCCAGTGAAGTTGTGTGTAGGATGGAAACAGGTGTGCGTGACTATGCCATTCCTCTCTTTCTGTCTGCCAAACTGGCCTCTTTTCAAAGTACAGCTCACCCTTGAACAATATGTCATATGTCTTATACGCTGTCTTCTTACAATAAAGTAAGCTAGAGAAAAGAAAATGTTATCAAGAAAATTGTAATGAAGAGAAAATACGCTTACAGTATTGTACTATCTTTATCAGAAGGAAAAATCCACATGAAAGTGGACCCACACAGTTCAAAGCTGTGTTGTTCAAGGGCCAACTGCACATGCATTTTGATCAGCGCCCACCCCTGCCACATAGTAAGGACCCTGACCCTTCAGTTGTTTGGCTATGGCACTAGGCCAGCTGGAAAGGCTGAAAAATTCGGGGGTGAACTGTTAGCAATCCCACCATGGGACACTATACTGTGTCTTCTGAGTATTTATCACAGTTCTTATGTTTTCATCCCCATTTGTCTGAGACCGCTGCTGATCTCTCAGTTGGCTTTGAACTGGAGGAGGGAAAGAGAGTAGTATGGATCTCTACCAATCCCAAGAGCTGTAATTATCTTGATGATGGGAAGCAGTTCCTGAATTCCCTGTTATTCAATCAAGAAATGAAAGATACTACAGCTTGCTGTCTGGTGGGTCAACTGCCTGTGTGATCAATTACAGTGTGGGTAACTTAAAACAGATTCTAATTCAAGTTATGAAGCATTGGGAGCTGGGGAAGATTCTGCTTTAAATGTGACACTGAGCATGCGGTAAAGAATCATCATCTCCCTATCAACCAAGTTATGTTCTAAAAATTGATTTGTAAACCCCTTTACACCCTGCAAGTGCTTTCCTGTAAAGACAATAAAAGCCGGAAGGATAGTGGATATGGGTGAAGTCTCTGGAGCTAGGCTGTGCGAGTCTGAAACTGGATCCACCACTTAAAGCATTTCATCAAATCCAAGACTTCATGGATTGTGACGGTGAAGATGCATCATTATTTTACTACCAGTGACAAAAACACTTGCAGCTCAACGATGCCTACACAACAGTCCCGCGATCCCCCTGCATCCTGCACAGCAGCGCCCAACTGCTCTGATGTTGCTTTTATCTGTTCAAAGAGATTTGACAAGGTTTCTTGTCTTCAGTTGCAACCCTTCACGTGTGACAGGTAATGGGTTTGCTCTGTATGTATCTCAACAGCAAAACACGAACACAGCCACATCTTTTTGTGGGTCTTCCTTTCTATGTAATTGACTGTTGCTATGTGAGAAAATAAGGAATCGCAGTTTATTCTCCTGGTGATAAATATCTGCCTCATTGATGTCAAACTCACACTCCATGGCTCTGTTACAAGGCCACGCTGATTCTGAAGAGTGAAATTTATAAGTGAGTTATGGAGAAAATAACCAAGCACGTGTGGCTCAAACATTTATTCTATTTTCAAAACTGACCTATCTGCAACGAATCCATAGATGTGGAGTAACAAGGGGCCATATAAAGGAAGTGATGTGATGACAGTGTGAGCTGCTGTGTCCAGATTCACACAGGGGAAGACTGCAGCACCCCGCATGACTGCTGCCTGCAAGCTGACAGGGCCTGGGACCCCCACAGACCAGAGGACGCACATCCACTACAGAGATCTTAAAATAGGGGGGAAAAAAGTGTATTTTCCAATCGATGAAACACACCATTAGCGTGGTGACCTGAAACAAATGACTTAACCTCGCCAAGCTTCCGTCTACTCATCTGTAAAGAGGGGATAACATTACCCATCTCTTAGGGTTGTCTTCCTTAGCACAGACATAGTTCTCATTAAATGGGTTATTATTTTAAATAATGATTAGGCTTTTAGATCGCCTTCAAAAAGTCCTTCCCAGCCAACAGCAGAGTTAAAATAATGGTAAAAGTCAGCCAGAGCCAGGCTCCCTCTGAGCTCTGAGAAGGACAGAATGCTCAGAGTAAAGAAAGACACAGGGCTCCCTAAGTGAACTGATGACCCTGACGCAGAAGGGGGTGGGACCCAAAGCGCTGGGCTCTGTGGTTGTTGACAAGTTCTACTCAGTTTAACAAATACCTATTCACTCTTACTTTGTATATTTTAGGAGCCGGAAGCATGAAGAAGAATGAAAGTAAGTTTTTCCGACCTTGAGGCTCTCAAGGACTCACTGGCCTGAATGTCAAAGAACAAGGGTGGAGATGATGAAGGAGGGTTCTGGGAAGGAAGCTGGGAGTTCAAAGGCAGAGGAAGAGGGAGTGGTGGTCAGAATGTGCATGGGTCGTTCATAAGGCCAGTCACACAGGAAGGGAGCCTACAGTGATGCTTTTTAACCAGGGGTGGAAGAAATAAAATCCCAGAGCCACCAATACGCCAATCATTCGAAAGCAGGCAAAAGATCATTACGTCACTCGGGTTTCTAGAGACAAATCTCCACTTGGCCATCGCTCTTACCGGACAACGAGCACAGGTCACAGAAAATGGCAAGACTGTCAGGGCAGAAGAGCAGCAGCATGGGCAGCCAGGTGGAGGAGAACTCTACAGTTAGCACGGCTCTTCGGCATACAGTGAGTTAGGGTTTCACTTGAGGCCGATACTATATTCTTAGGGTAGAAAAAATGGGATTGGTTCCCTTTCTATCTCTGCCCTTCGAGCACCCATCACCTTGGTGGGAACAAAATTAAATGGGTCATGTGAAAGCCGGAGCTGCTGTACAATCAGAGAAACTTGTCTCTTAGGTTTGCAGTCAATTGCTAACAGTGGTCTCCAATATTTACTTGGCTTGTCTGGTGGGGAAACTCTGGTTGGCCTTCTCGTGAGTGCTACTTCTATGAAATGGCTTTTAGAATTAAAAGATCATTTGAAGCACCAAGTCTACCTGCAGGAGAGGTCAAGATGAACAGCTTTCCTTATCCCCCAAGACTTCTGTCTCAGGATCGCCCATGGCGTGCCCTCCAAGGAAACCAGCCTTAGACTTCTGGTCAACCCAGGGACGCCTGTGTTCACTGCGTCGCTCAGAGCATGTCAACTCCAGTTTGGGATTGAAACTAGCAACTCATTCATTCAAACCATCAGAAAGGTTCTGAAGGGCCAGGCTCTGTTCTGGACATGGAAGCTACAAACATTATACCCTGAGGGAGTCTCAGTTGGGCCAGAAACCAGACCCCCAAGTGGGCTTGTAGAGGGACTCATAGGACAGAGAGAGCAGGCTCTGAATTCATCCTTGGAAGGTTCATGGAGGGGCAACCATGCCTTGAATGCTGAATGGAAGTGATCTGGGCAGAGTATACAGCATATTCAAACATAAAGAGGTAGACAGGAGGGGTTCACGTAGGAGGAACCGGGCGGGCTCAGGGAGGGGGGACCACAGGGTGGCCCACAACAGAGGAACAGAAGAAGAGAGGCAGGGCCATGATCAAGAGTAACATGTAGTATGCTGAGTGTGCATTTCACTGGAAAGGTTAAGAGAAACCACCAAAAGATGTTAAGCAGTGTAAGAGCACAATAGGAATTCCATTTTGGGAAGACCACTTTTCCCATTTTCGGAGGTATGGGAAGCAGATGGGAAACAGTAAGATCCATTCTGACACTTCTGTGATGATGGCTCAGCATATCATTTTTGCCTGAATAAATGAGAAAGATAAGAGACGGGAACCACTCTGGACAAACAGCAGTAAATCTCTTTTGTAGTCTCTCAGTTTTTTGCCTGACCATTTTATGCATGTTGTGGAGAAGGTATATAAGAAGTTATAGTCAAAGAAAGGAAAGAGGAGGGAAGGGAGGGAGAGAGGAAAGTAGGAACGAATACTAATTTAGGACTACATCTGAAAAGACACTTGTGCAAAATATTTTTATGTCCTACTTTAATCTTACATTGTGTAAATCTGTCATCCTGGTACTTGGCAATGCAGTACTCAGGGGTGGCAACTATTCGAATAGCTGCTGTCTGAGTATCCCTATTATTTATAATATATCTGCTTGCTATATATAACAACTTTTTAAAACCCCCATTTAATTGGACTACCCATGTAACTGGAAGTGTTGACTAATCACAACAGCTGGTTGTTGAGAATTCTGCCATTGTATGTTGAATGCAGTTGACATTTATGGTCGTTCTTTGATGACCAAAGTGGCTCAAGGTCATTATTAGGAACATCGGTCTCAAGGTCATTATTAGGAACATCGGTCCCTGTAGTGGCTCAAAGGTCATTATTAGGAACATCGGTCCCTGTAGGATGGTACTCTGGATACAGAGATACTGGAGTGAACAGGTAACAACTCTGTTTAAGCCATGAAAGGTTTTTTCCTCATTTTTTATAAGCTGACGAAGTCTGTGTGTGGGAGTGCAGGTACAAAGAACATCAACATTTTGGTTAACTGAGGATTCTAGATATTTTGCTTAACTGAGAAGATTAGTTAGCTGGGTTCTTCTACTAAGATTTTGCTATAAATGAATCCAAGGAAAAGAGTATCTCAAAGGATTAAAAAACCACCACCATCCAGTAAGAAAGTGACTGTGAATTTGGTCTTCAGGGTGGCTTGGGGTAGGTCATCCAATATGCGCATTTTACTTGTATCAAAGTAAAAATTACAATAATGATAATAACTAAAGTTTGTGTAACACTTAACAATTTACTTTATGCATATGCTATCTCATTTATCAAATGCCAGTTACTACCTAGGTACAGAAAGTTATAAGCAGAGAACCACTCTTTAATGTGAAGTGTTCTATAAACGGCCAGTCCATGACACCAAATAAGCTGGAAGCTCTCCATAGCACTGTTCCCTGTCCAGCAGAGTTCTGAATCAGGAAAAGGACTTCACCATAAAATGGTCTCCAAGACTGGGGGTCCCAGGGCCTGGGCTCAGATAAAATTATGATGACAAGTGGGTATTTCTTTCAAGTAAGTGTGGGAGAAAATAGTAGACTTCGGAAGGAAATTATTCACTTGTTGAAAAAAAATTAATTCCTAAAGGCTTTACGGTATTATTTTACAGGTTACCACTTCTAGAGAACTAAACGAGATCCTGGAGCTCTGGAAGGTTTATTCACATGCATGCGTGCACATGAGTGATTTACTCCCAGGGAGTAACAGTAATCCAAAATGACTGCAGAATGACCTTAACCACTATCATAATTGTAAAGTCTACAGTTCAGATACTGAAAACTCTCAATGGTATCAATAAAAAAAAACAGATTTCCCGAAATGAAAGGAAGCATAGAGTTGGCCATTTATGTAGAGATTGACACCCTAAATCCAAAGCCCGCATGCGTGACCAGATGACTGTTTACACCACTGAATTCACCAGATTATGCATTCAGAAAGCAGTCCTTAGCATAGTTGTCAAAGGGAATGAATATACTATTTTTGCTATGGTCATCCCCAGCAAAGCTTGTTCTTAAACCCATGGTGTTTTCAGGAAGCAACCAGTCCAGGGACAGGAAGGGACTAAAGAGAAGAGCGAAGGGTGGGAGACCAGGGGAGCAAGCAGCAAGTGACTACTTGCCTTCTGAAAGTCAACATTCATTCATTCACCAAATAGCTAAGTGCCTACTACACGTGAGGTTCTCGCTCGCGCATAGGCCATTGTTTTTAATGAAAGGAAACAAGAAATAGAAGGAAAGTATACTCCATGTCCAAATCCCCAATTTTTCAATAACATTTTTAAAAATTTGAATTATCTAGATACATTCCAGAGTTTCTCACCTGACGATCAAGATCGAGAACCAAAAGTTCCAAACCATTTTGCATGTAATAAAATGTAAAATTAGTGGGGAAGGAAACAATTTTCAGGCACACTTGGGACTGAACTGAACTAATCTTTGATCAGGTCAGTCTCTATAATATGTAGTTCAATGCTTTAAAAAAATTTTTTTTAAAGGCTAAATAAGCATATGTAAAAATATTAACAATGGTTGTCTCTGGGGAGGGGCTTCTCAGTGATTCTTTTCTTGCTCATTTCGCACGCTTCTGTTTTAAATAATGTGACATGTATTACTTGGATAATCAGAGTGAGAAAGTATTCTCAAGTTAGAACTGGTGTGATATGTAAAAACGCAAAGCAGATAAAATGTGACTGATTAGATTAAATGCAGGTAATTACTTAGCCATGAAATTGCCCTGCCCAATTAAATAAGCAGTCATTACTGTAACTGTATGCTTTACCGTGGATTCTGCTAGATAAGCTCCAGCAGAGCTTTCCATGTGTTGGAATAAAAGCCTGTATGCATTGCAGACAAACTGGATTTTACTACCATGTGGGTAGCTATGCCTACCAAGCTCTTATTTTTATTTCCAAATTGTTTTTTGAGATAAAAGCTCAAAGAGCTGCTCTTGCCAATCTTTAAACCTTTTTATCTAAAAGTATTTTTCCCTTTATGAGAAATATAATAAAGTCAAGATTTCAAATTCCTGGCTCCACTCAACGGTAGCTGCAAATGAGGTAATTTTCTATGTCATTTTCTTCTAATGCCACGGTCCCCAGGCTAGACACTGGGGTTGAACCACAAACTGCACAATTTGCATGTTGCGTCCGTAGTTCACTGCTGCTGCCGCACCCATGCTCTTCAGCACGGTCGTGCGTGTGTGTGTGTGTGTATGGTGTACGTGGGGTATGTGTATGTTTGGGGCGGTTTGGTGGGATTCTCAGCAGGGAAAGCACTACAGTCACCCAGAGCATGCCATCCTCCCCGCTCTGGGGCCCTGCAACAAGCTTTCCTCCCTCACCCATCGATATTCTTTGGGGCTCTGCAGGAAAGGGAGTATGCACCTCCTCACAGCTCCTGTCCTTGGCATGCGGGGGTACTTGGCACACAGTAGGGCCTCATAAACGTACTTGCTGAATGAATGAAAGTGGAAAACCCTTACCAAACAGAATACCCTTAATAATTTTAGGGTGTCACACTATCATTTCTCTAACCTTGATACCTATAGAATAGAATAATTCTATTCCCATAAGGACCCGAACACATAAAATCTTGACACAGTAAGAAGGTGTGCGTGAACGACGACGGCAGGGTCTTTACTTCAACGCTACACACCAGGGTCTATTGAAGACACGTCCTGCTGTGTGAGCTTTCAGCAGATGTATACAATCACTAACATAGCTTTTCATGTCTCTAGTCTTAAATGTCTTATGCTTCACTTTAATTGATTATATCAAGTTGTCATCAGTCTGTCCCTAAACAGTATGTAATTACACAGTCGTATTATCCACTTAAGGTTTAGTTCTCTTCTCATTTGGGGAGAAAAAGAATGAACACGGCTACTATAGATGTGCCTAGCCACATGTCTGAAGCACGTCAACTGATTCTGCAAGAGAATATTTAACATCTAAGACCCTTGCTCCTTGTTATGTACCAATGAGTCATATTTCTTTTCAAGATTTCATTTTATGACCAAGGGGGAGAGGGTGCAGGAAACACAATGGTTTCTTGGTTACAAAAACTGTCTTCTTCAGTAAAACGGTATTTCAAAGATTCCTATTTTATCCTATGTAAGTGTTTCGTCCGATTTTGTTGGGTAAGCTCTCACTTGGAAATTTACAGTTTTGTGTTTTTTTTTTTTTTCCATTTTGCTAGAATATGCTTGAATGAAAGGGAATAGCTCAAAAGTGCCTTCCCTTTCAGAAAAGTCAACTAATTCTACACAAGTAAACAGCACGGGGGGATAGAACATCTCCCCCAACATCAGTTCCAAAACTTAAAATCAAATATTTCCATTAGCAAGGAGAGTCCGCACTTTGCTGTGCATTAAAGCACCACTTATTCTGGAATACCTCATGCTAATCTGTGTTTCTGGAGCCGAATGATTTTTGTGGCTTTTCATCTAAGCAAAGAAAACAGTGATAATGGACATCTTCCAGCTGCATACCTCCGTGACATTCAATAGGTTTTATTTGGATTAAGAAATTCAATTGTTTTCAAAGGTTGAAGGAGAGGAAAGTAAAATTGACATGTATACTTTCACGCCATTAAATTTTGAACTTGAGTCCTGCCCTACACTTACAGTTTAAAAAACAGCAAAAACAAACAACAGGCTCAAGTCTAGCCAGAGCCTAATTTACTCCCCAGTAGGACATAGGAGTGATTTATGATTTGCAATTAGTGGAAATAAAAGTAACCAACAAACTGAGCAAAGACTGGAGGCCAAACATCATAGTTTCTATGTCATCCTTACACAGAATCTTCATAAAGGCCTTGTGTACTTTTTAATCTTATTAATGTGACTTGCTACTATAAGAATCTATAAATGATGTCTGAAACTACACTTATTAAAGTTTGTCACAAACACACTCCTAACCCCCAAAATCTGTTGTTACCAAAACTGCTACCATAAATAGACAAATAGTGTCCTATGTTTAGTAAAATAAGATGCCTAGGTATCAGGAAAAAAATCATTACGCCATTCTAAGATTTCGACTCATAACTATTAAAATATATGATCAAGCTCATCTGTCGCTACAGAATTTTTAAATGTTTGTAAAACCTCCGACTATAGAGTAGGACACGTTCATCAAGCCATTCTCTTGGGTTAAGATGGTTAATATCCATTTTCAGTTAAAACTACTTCAATCGGGGAAAATCAGGAGGAAAAAGGGGAAAAGGAGAATACTCAATTGTTTCCTGGTGCTTTACATTATCCTAATGAATTATGACAAGCCTTTCTTAAATCCCAAGGATTTATACATTGAACAACCATTCCATCTGTTTATTTTTTTATGCTAGAGTCCAACACTCCCTGAAGGATCCAAGTGCATCTTTGAGCAACGGCAGCGTTAATAGTTTTGCCATTGCAGACTCACTTTGAAATTGGATAATTTTTTGCAGGGTATCCATGCCATCCAATTACAATTTGCAAACACCTTTTTTCTCTTATATCCTCTTCGTCACACACGTACAGGCATGCACACATGCACAGGGTCTGCCCCCCCCCCGGCCCCCCGCTGGGTTATAGTGCAGACTGCCCCCTTCCTTCCTCCCTTCCACCACAAGGTTCTCCCAGCACAACCCGGTCTGGGTAAATCTCTTATCCCAAGAAATTCAGGCCAACACAGACTCAAATTGGGAGATTTAGGGCTATACTCACAAGGATTTACTGGGGCTTTTATTACCAACTATTAGTTATTATCCCAGCTTGGACTAGCGGGCAGGCTAGGAAGTATAATTTATAATTATAACACCCACCTCTGAAAGGAGGGAGAAAGCATTCAGAATAAGCTGGTCCAAGCTGCACTTCTGAGGCCCACTTTTGCAGTCCAAAATGCAAAAAAAAATCCTGTTTATGCCAAATTTTCAAGTAATTTCTCATTTGAAAGATCCTGCCATTTTTGTTCACAGATATTACAACAGATTTTTTTAAGGGGACAATTCTCTCTGTTTCATCTCTCTCACCCTCTTTCTTCTGGTGTGTGTGGCAGCTGCTGTTTGATCTGCTCATTGGCTCTGATTTGTTTCATGTTTCAGCCAAAGATTAAAACTGCTCTGTAATTCTAAGCAGATGGGCCTAGGAGTGCAACCCTGTAATTATACCTTCTCTCTTTGGCCCTCAAACTGCAAGCCTTCCATTCTGACTTCTAAAGTCTGGGATCACTGGGGCTCAATGGACACACCTTGGCAATCAGGCAGGTCTGGCCCCACCAGGCACCTTAGCAGGGCCTGCAGTGCTCGAGCTGTCTGCCCTGAAGCCGGGCGACAAAGAAAAGAGCCACTTACACAGCTCCCGGGCTCGTGCCTTCCTAGATCACGCAGGGTGGGGGGGGCAGGGGGGGGGGGGGGGGGGTCACAGCCTGGTCTTCAGTGCTAGCTGCAATGCATCAATGCATTGTGAAGCTCCACCGAGAGCTGCGGGTCCTGCTCAGAAACTGACGGTCCTTGAGGGTGCTCATCTGACCTGCAGGGGTTTTGGAGGCTTGGTGGTGTGGAGGCAGGAGAGCCATGCTCCCGGTGGAGACGCTCTGCTGAAATGTCAGGTGTCCACCATTTGGGAAAGTTCACTCAGGATTTCTGAATCAGCACATGTTCTGCCACCGCCCGCGCAAGGATCAACACCAATCTACCACAAAATCTGCCTTCTTTTTCTCAGTGCAATTCCTGGAACTCTTTGAAAGAGCTGGGGTTCTCTAGCTAAGGGTTTACTGGAGCCCCCGAGGAAATGTGGCCCATGAGGCGCAGAAACAAAACCATCAAGCAAGAGTCTGATGGAAACAGGGTGTCCAGTTCCGGAGAACCTTCGGAGACCGGTTTTCATGATTACATCTTGGGTGTTAAGAGTCCCCTGCTCCTTGAGACTGCACCCAGTCCACTTGGGGCGAGAGCCCCATCACCACACCTTCAGCAAACACTACTCCTCTCCGAGGGCACAGAGAAACGCGCGCGGGCTGTTTTTCCCCTTAAATGACCACAGTTTCGCTTTACAGCCCCACAAAACCTTGCACCACATCAAGAGCCCCTCCGGCAAACACTCTTGACACTTTGGAGACCGGATCGCGGAGCCCGCGGTTTCATGACAGTCTGTACTTTGAAACCCCAACAGGACAGAAAAGTTTTCCCTGGAACTTGATGCAATCCATTCAGGAGCTAAAAGGTGTCTGTGTGTGAGCTCTGCACCCTTCCAGAAAGCAAGCTCCAGCCGCAAACCAGCTCCAGGCGCCGCCGGGGGACCCGCGAGCCCCCTCTCCCGGGGCCGGGCAGGGGGAGCAGCGGCTGCGCCCGGGTTCCCCGGCGTCCGCGCAGGAACTCACCGTGAAGCAGGAGGGCCGGGAACAGGTACGCGAGCAGGAGGCGGCACAGACCGGACATCTCCAGTCCTCCTCCGGGACCGCCCGAGCCGCCCGCCGTCCAGGGACGCCGCTCCCCGGGAACGGCCGCGGCGCCGCGCGCGCTCTGTCCCCCCGCCTCCAGCCCGGAGGACGCGACGAGGCGGCGGCGCGGCGACACCGGCGGCCGGCCCAGGCCCCGCGCGTCAGGCGGCCGCGGCGCGCCCCATGCCCGGGGGGCGCGGTGCGGGGGCTGCGGGGCGCGCGCTCGCTGGGCACCTTCGGGCCCCGCGCGCCCGGCCCGGCCCTGTCCGCGCTCCCGGCCTCCCGGCACCCGGGCCCTCTGCGTCCCTCCCCGGCCACCGCCGCCGCCGCGCGCGCCGCTCCGTGCTGCAGTGGCCGCCACCGCCGCCGCAGCTGCAGCGTCTCTTCATATTTCCCGAGCGCCGCCGGCGGGGCTGCCGGGCCGCGGGCCGGGGGAGGAGCCGGGGGAGGAGTCGGGGCGGCGACGCCGCGCCACCGCCTCCCGGGCCGCCGCCGGGGGCCGGGGGCGCGGAGACTTGAAAGGGCGCGTGGGGCACCGCCTCTCCCGCCTCCCTCTCCAGCCTCCTCCCCTGTCCTCCGCTCCAGCCCCTTCTCCTCCTCCCGCCTCCTCCTCCCTCTCTCTCCGCGCCTCCCCCCCCCTTCCCCTCCCAGTTTTTAACCTCCTCCCTCCCGCCAGCATCCCCCTCTCCCAGCCCGGGGCTCGGCGCCCCTTTCCCTCCTCCCCCTCGGCCGCCGCGGCCCCGCCGGCCAGGAAAGAGGTGCCCTTCGCCCTCCCGGCCTCCACGCCGGGGAACTCTGGACCCTTTCTCATCCCTCCGCGGGGGTGGAGGCACCACTTGTGAAAGGTGTTCCGAAAAGGGGTGGGGGGCGCTGCAGGGCTGGGGGACTCGTGGAGGGGGTCTGAGAAAAGTCCGCTTGCAAGGATTGGAGTGTGTGGGTGTGTAGGCACGCGCGCGTGTCCGGGCGCAGGAGAGAAAAAGAGACAGGAGATTAGTGCAAAGAGGAGTTGAGTTTTGGAAAATTGCTCAGGGTCTGCACGCTGCAGTGCCGGCTCCCTCAGGGGTGCAGTGCGCGCCTTCGCCGACAATCTTACCCCCGTGAGCAAGGAGCCCTGTCACAGGCCCCAACCTGTGAAGGGAATGGTGTAGGCAACAGGAGCTCTTGCTCTTCTTCCCCTTCCAGGAGGCAAATGACTTGTTGAAACACGGGAAAAATCTCCGAGAAACACTCGCTGTCAGTCCCCAAGAAAGTGCACCGAGGCCCCTTCTCTGGTTCCTCCTCTCTCCCAGCCCAAATCTTGATTTTTATCTGTGTTCTGTGGGCCTTTGGGTATGGTCAGTTTGACAGTGGCTTTTAAGACGAAAGGCGGGAATGCCTTCCACTCTCTCAATTCCCCAGGGCGCGGGTACAAGCTGTTTCGGTCCATGGCAGCTCCCCTGGTGGGCTGATGTGCCAGGGCCCTCGCATTCTCTGGAGGCCTCTCCTCTGCAGAGCTCCTCCACGGGCCTTTCACCAGCTCCCAGGAGGTTTCTCCAGGCTCTTAGGCTAAATGTCACCCCCTCCTCACACTGGGATAAGGAGCAGCCATGGGACCAGATGGAATCAAGAGAACATTTCTTGACTCTGCTAGTGTTTTTCATAAATAAAACACTTAAAAAGAATGCCTAATTTCCCAAGAGAGTTCTCTGCCCCTTTGAACAATGTAACAATTCAACTCTTTATGCTCTAGACTTTCAAAACTAGTGGGACCTTAGCATGGGCGTAAAATTTAGTAAAATAGATAAGAATACATTTGACAGTTCCTACTTTTCCGGTTTTTTTCTTTTTTCTTTTCTTTTTTTCCTGAGAAAGCCATGGGTCTTTTGATGGGATGGTGCTGATACTGTTTGATGTGCTTCAATTTTTATCACCATCATTATCATCTTTCCATCTTTAATGAGAGGGATCATAACATGTACCACCTGCCTGGCTCGCAAGGATGTTGTGAGGATTCTGAGCCAATGTTTGCAAATCTCAGAGATGAAAGACTCCTGCTGTGGGAGAGAAGGGAAGGTTGAGCAGGAGCATTCTTTCGTGCTGGGCTTGCTTTGCACCATCTCTCTGGGCCCACTTTGTTCCCAGTCTCTGGCTTGTCCCATTTAGGAGGTTTGGGTAGCAGATTATGACTTGTTGGATTTGAATGCTGCCCAAAGGTCAATCGTGTTTAAAGCAGGAACTTGGTTTCCTCATGAATGTTGGGCAGTTGGAAATGATGTAAACAGCCTACTTGGCTGCTTCAAGCAGAACATTAGCCTGGTCACCAAGAACACATACTAGGCAGTGTTTAGCTTTTCTATGCCTTCTAGTCATTTGATGCTTTTTTAGTCTATCAGCGAATATTTGAAACAAGCAAACAACAGGAGAGAACGTTAGGGATGGTGTGCTTATGAGTAAGCAACTGGGTTGATAGTAATTGAAAAATGTCAAGGTCATTCATCACATGTTAGCAGAAAAATTAGGTAATATATCTAGTTAAATAATTATTTGATTCTGTGTTTTAAGAAAAAGAAGAAGAAAACCAGCAGGCCAGCCAGTAATTTGCTGTCATCTTGATAGTCGAGTTGATTCAATTTTTGTTTTTCCAACTGGTTTTACTGGTGTGGTATGAACATAGCCAGAATGATGTCATCAGCTTAAAATGTGTTTTGCCAGTTTATTTTCTACATGTAGTGTCTTGGATTTAAAGATGTGACCCCTCGACCCTCCATATAATATCCAGCCAGAGTCGCTGCTCCCAGAAATTCCCTCATCGCATTCTGCCTTGTCCTAGCTGTAGGGTTCACTCTCTGTATTCGTTTTTACTTTTGCCCTGAGTGTGCTCGCTTCTGGAAGGGAATATGAAAACAACAGTAGGAATTTGTCTTAGAGTGATTACATAGTACGTGGCTATCTGCTTAGAGTAATAGAATTGGGATGAGGGCCTTTTCTGGGAGGTAATAAGGTGGCTGTGAGCTCCACTCAGAAGTGGGCCCCTTGCAACCCGCACAAGGAATTTCCCCAGGCTACTTGCAAGGACCAAGCCTTGAGCAGGAGCGTTGGTAGCCAGGTCCTGGTGATAATGGGAGAGTCCTGGCTGGGGCAGCTGGACAAGATACCTTCAGCAGTATCAACCAGTATGTTACAAGAGTCAGAGCTACTCATAACTAACTTTGGGCATGTTGATGAGGAAGAAGAAAGTCAAAGGGGCTGAGTTCTCAGGCATGTGGCAAATCAGAGGCGCACTTGGAACTCCTGTGATTGTTCCGTCACCAGCTCACGGGGCCTCTCACATGCTTAGGGAGTGGTCTTTTCCCATAAACACTGCTGATCCTAACTCAGAGCCTCTACAGTCGGCTCCGGCTCTGGGTCAGAACCACCCTTTGCTCTTCCCCCAGTCACTCTGAATCATGAGCACATTTTCTGGAACGGACTGTGCTGGCCACATAGCTCGAGCGATCACCTTGGCTTGGTTTTCTTAGGAGGGTGTCTCAAGTATTAGCGAGCAGAGTAGTGGACAGCTCAACTGCATCGTTATCCCAGGAGGCACAAGGACCAATGTCCTTTAAAACCTGTGCCAAGATTTGGTTTCCTAATCAGTCCTTGGGACAACTGACTAAAGATGTATAATCAGGCAAGTCATTTGCAACTTTGGAGATTCCATGTTTTTCAGTTCTCGAAGAAAAGGATAGTTTCAAGAAGGGTCAGAGGAATGAAAACATGAATTCTGAAATGTATTCAACTATGAATAAGGTTGAAAGCATTTTACTACTGCTGCGTCCTCAGAAGATGGGAAGTGTCACTGAGAATAGACTTTTCGTGAAACTTGCTGGACGTCAGTGCCCAGCCTGTGACACTGTGGAAATGCCTCTGAGTGTGAGAGGCTGGAGGACAGGAATGGTGTCTAGTCATGACTCAACCCCTTTGAGCACCTGTGTCAGTGTTTTCATTTTTTGTCCCCAGCAGGACTTCAGTAGTTGATAAAGACATTACATTTAAAAAATCTTATACAGCTTCCTTAGGAGGCAGAGCTAATAACATTATCCTGAGGAGTCCTTAGAAAGGGACATACATCTGAGTTACATTTTTAAAATACGTTAGTTAGAACAAACTCTATTTTGAAAATAAAGTGTAGTTTAGATGTATTTCTGAGTGACATGGTCTTCTGAGCTTCAGAAATTAAAGGTTACATTCCATTGTATCCTCATGGCGATTATGAAGAAGATTAGAAGAAACCACTAAAATGTTTGTGAGCTTAGCATTCATTCATTCATCCAGTCATCCATCCAACATGTGACCACTGCTGAATATAGATATATATGTACAATCATCCCAAAATAGGGAAAGAGATGCATGAGGATGGCCCAGCTTACCCATCCGTTCACCCCATGTCACAAGTCTTTGTGGGGCCAATGACGAGACTTGGGACCCTTAACACCGAAGGAAAATATGAGATCAACAGGGACAGGAGACAATAAAGGACCTCGGTAACATTTTTTGTCTATACGTTCGTGTGCTTCTTACAGTATTCTTTCTTGTTGGGCTGGTTGCCCTGTATGTGTAACTGCTTGATCTGCTTAACGACATTACTTGGCTCTTTGAGGGCGGGAAGAAAATTGGGTATTATGTTTGCCTCTCCTCCCCCCCAGCCCCTTCACAAATCTTTCCATAATGGGCATTTGTTGGGCTGGTAGATGAGGCAGGATAAGATCAGACCATCAAGAAAGAGTCTTTATGAGGCCAACACCACCCTAAGCCACCGCAGCACACAACTACAGAAACAGGAAGACACAAAAACCCTGGTATTCAATCCGAGCACGCCCTGTGTTGTTATGGCGCACATAGCAACGCTCAAACATGTTTGTCAAATGAGAGGCAGTGTGGCACGCTTGGTAGGGAGCCAGATTCACCAGGCTCAGCTCTCGCAGCTAGAGGACCTTGGGCAAGTTACTTAACGTGGCTGTGAAATGGGGATGAGAGTAGCATATACCTGCACAGAGTCAAGCGCTATGTAAGCGCACCCTAAAAAATAACTCACTGACAATGATGACGTCAGACTAGACCATACATTCTCAATGATGGTGAAATCGCCCCCAAGAGGGTGAAAACTGAGTTTTGGTGGGGAGAGGGTATGAAAAACAAAACCAAAAACAAAACTCTTCCGATGGTTTGTGGCTCTCCAAAGGCACATGGTGCTTAAACAGGTGTACTGTATGGCCTCATTACTTACAATTTAATGGGGGCAGGGGGCAATTAGGAATAAATGTCTAAAAGCCTCCTTGGGGAGCCTAAATGAGAAAAGTTTGAGTAACAGTACTAGAGGAATGAAGTTAAGATTAGTCCTATTATAATTAATCATATAGCAAACGTTTATAATAACTTCGTTTCTTTAATTCACTTGATATGTTTTGATATGTGAAACGAAATATGTTTTACCTCAACTGACCATCTGGTGTGGCATTCTACCATTGATTACATCATCGTACTATCACAGTCAAATACTGTTTATCTTTGATTTAGATACTGGAATGATTACTAGCTCCCTTCACAGATGGGAAAGCTAAGGCCAAAGAGATTAAGCAGTTTGCCTAAAAGTCATACAACTTTCGAGGGGCAGAGTCGGTAGGGTTCCTAACTTCCAAAGGAGGTGCTACCCCCAGCTCTAAGGCCCATAGCACCAAAAGTAAATGCTTTTTACCTCTCAGAAGTAAACAAACAAACAAACCCCAAAAAGCAAAAAACCAAACAACATTGAGTTAGATGTGTTTTGAGACATGCAAGCTAAAAAGGCAATACCGTCGGGGCTATTTGGACATTTCTTGCAACTGTCATCTGGATGGTTGGTGCTGCAGTTCCCTGTTTTACATGTAAAATATCCAAACAGTCTAATTTCTAGAACAGATTATTGCAGTCTGTAAGATAGGGGGGTTGAGCAGGAGGTCACTAAAGTGCTGCCCGCTGCTGCGAGTCTCTGAACTTCTCGGCGTGGGGGCGTGCCCTGCCGGGCGGTGTATATACAAAGTGATGAGCTGTGCACACATAACTGTGTGCACTCTCATCTCGTCTCCCCGAAGGGCAGGTCTCTAACGCAGTGTGGAGCTTAAACAAAACAGTCCTCTGGGTCACCAACTGCAACATCACAGAGTCCATAGTGATGCCTAACCTCCGCGTTCGTGTAACACTTCGTAATTCTCAAAAGATGTCCAAATACATGGTCTCTTTTGACCTTCATGCAATTCGGTGAAGGCCAGATGACTGCCAGGGCTGTCCTGATGTAGGGATGCCAATTCGAGTTTCAGAGATTACGATGTCTGTGCTAAGATCTCATGACAAAGAACACTTCATAATTTTCCATCTCCACATACTGACCATATTACTTTAGCTCTATCAGGGCACAACAGGTCCTAGCTTAAGCCCTAACTGTTTTATTTTTTATACAGAACTTGGTGTCCTTGCAGCCTCTATCCTTATGCAGGCAGCAGGGGGAATCTTTTATAAATAGACACAATATTCAAAAAGCACCAGAGTTTGGTTAAAAATAAATTAGTCAGGGGCTCCTGAGTGGCTCAGTCGGTTAAGCATCTGCCTTTAGCTCAGGCCATGATCCCGGGGTCCTGGGATCGAGTCCTCCATCGGGCTCCCTGCTCAGCGGAGAGTCTGCTTCTCTCTCTACCTCTCCCCGTGCTCGTGCTCTCTCTCTGTCAAATAAATATATAAGATCTTTAAAAAACTAAATTAATCATATTAATCTAGGAAAACTATAAGGGTATATAGTTTATTTTCTCATATTTTATCTCTCTAGATTTTTCATATGCTTTAGCCTGGTGCCTAAATTAGTAGTTATTCACAGACTCTCAATTGATTAGATGGGACCTAATGTTGTACTGTAATGGATCCACCGAGTCAGATGAAAGCAGCAAATATGCTGGCAAAT
Source organism: Phoca vitulina (assembly GCF_004348235.1). NCBI lineage: Eukaryota > Metazoa > Chordata > Mammalia > Carnivora > Phocidae > Phoca > Phoca vitulina. Next base: position 144,806 of record NW_022589808.1, read on the forward strand.
CGTGCTGGGGAGTAGAAGGAGGTAAGAAACTGAGTCATGCACACCAACGAAGCTTGTAGAACAAGAGGTCAGCAGACAATCAGTCTATCCAGAACAAGACAGCGTGCTTAGGAAGGAGTCTCTGGTCGTAAAAGTCTAACGCGGACCCGTTGGCTGACCTACACCAGTGTGCTGACCCCACACTGAGGATGGTGGCATGGCCACCCACACGCATAGTGTCTGCAGGTGGACTCGGGCAGGTGGTCAAGCCGTACAGTTAGGCTGTCGGCCTTGAGGCCAGAACTCACTTCTTTCATGTTGGAATGGGAGAAGGGTTGAGTAACTCCAAAATAGTCGAAGTGAAACAACTGACCATAAAGCCGATGGGAGAAATGCCAAACAGGTACTCTCACACTTGGAGAGGTGGAATCTACCTGTGGTGGGCGGCGAGGAGCCTTGAGGTTAGCCAGAGAGTTCACAGCCACAAGGAGACTGAGGCCCATTGAGGCCAGACTTCCCCCAAGGTCATACAAGCTGGGGTCCGGGTCCAGAGCTGGGACCAGACACCGGGTGCCCCATCTCATTTCAGAGCGTCTCTCCCTTCCACCTGGTGCTTCAGGTCTGTATTTTCTCTCTCGTAATGATCAAAAACTTGGAAAGCAGGACCTTATGAGGCATTATGTTTGTTGAATTAATTATATTTTGGATTTCCTCTTCAATATATATTCCACATCATTAATTCTTTCCTTTACTGCATCGATTCTGCCTTTGCTGCCTCTTGGAGGTACATGAGGTTCTTCTGTCCTGCAGCAAAATATTTTCCACTTTACAAAAAGCTCCTGGTTTATAATCTCGTAAGTTTTTAACATGACAAACTAAGTGATTCGACTTTATCTGTGGTACTTATATATTTTTTTTTTTTTTTGTCTCCATCATGGTAGCTGTTGACTTGGTGCCCTTCAGTGCAGTATGGCCACTGTGATTCCGTGAGGTGAGCTGCTGGGGAAAGCCACTCCTGAAGGATTCATTCTTGTTGCAGAGCAGGCCTGGGGAGAGACGGACAAAGAAGAGGAATTAGAGGCTACATGTTGATTCTGCCATACCTTCCTAGATCCTCCAACTCATCTTTCTAATATTTTAATGCAGAATGAAATACAGAGACGTTTTTCTTGCCATCACATAACTGGCAAGTATGCCAAGACTTGGTAGCTCTCTAGGAACATGGCAGGTAGGGAGAGGGGCACTGGTTGATTCTGTGCTTCATGGAGGAGAGGCTAAGGCATTCCTGGCCCACGCTGAATTTAACATTGTGCTCTGTGGCCATCAATTCCATGGAAGCCATGGCGGCAGAGAGACCTCCTGAGACTTGACAGTTTTTAGAGGTGGGACGGCTTTCTAGAAGGCCATTTGAAGAGGGCTGACCCCACATATTATACTTGAATTCAGTAACTCAGTTTTAACATCTTAATCCAAACCCCTGGACAAAATTTTGCACAGAAGACCCTCCATTCCCCCCACCCCCACACATGTCCACCGCTCTGCCCTAGAGAGGTGACCTTCCCATGGAGCCCAAGCATTTATGCAGAGCTGAGCCTGGCTGCAGGAGGTGGGTGCTGGAGCAGAAGAGCTACAAAGCACTGGACAGACAGCAGTAGTTATTACAACGGCTGCCAGGGGACAAGTCTACACGTGCAGGTGTCTTGCCCCAACACCTTTAAAATCCTCACCTTCAGGGCACCTGGGTGGCTCAGTTGGTTAAGCGACTGCCTTCGGCTCAGGTCATGATCCTGGAGTCCCTGGATCGAGTCCCGCATCGGGCTCCCTGCTCGGCAGGGAGTCTGCTTCTCCCTCTGACCCTCCTCCCTCTCATGTGCTCTGTCTCTCATTCTCTCTCTCTCAAATAAATAAATAAAATCTTTAAAAAAAAAAAAAAATCCTCACCTTCAAGTGTCCATCAATAGATAAACAGATAAAGAAGATATATATATGTATATATGTATAAAATACATACCATTATATATAATATATATTCCATTATATATAATGTATATTCCATTATATAATATATTCCATTATATAATATGTTCCATAATATATATATTATATATCCATTATATATATGGAATATATTATGGAATTCCATATATTTTATATGTGTGTGTGTGTGTGTGTGTGTGTGTGTGTGTATATATATATATATATATATATATATATATATAATGGAATATTACTCAGTCATCAAAAAGAATGAAATCTTGCCATTTGCAACCACATGGATGGAGCCAGAGAGTAAAATGCTAAGTGAAATTAGAGAATGACAAGTACCATATGATTGCACTCATATATGGAATTTAAGTAACAAAACAAATGAACAAAAGGGGAAAAACAAAGAGACTAAAAAACAGACTCTTGAGTGTCAAGAACAAACTGATGGTTACCAGAGAGGAGGTGGGTAGGGGAGTGGGTTAAGTAGGTGCTGGGGACTAAGGAGTGCACTTGTTATGATGAGTACTGGGTGATGCATGGAAGTGCTGAATCACTATATTGTACACCTGAAACTAGTATCACACTGTATTTTGACTATACTGGAATTAAAATAAAAAACTTAATTAAAACAAGAACAAAACAAAAAAACCCCCAGCTTGGATAGTAAGTTCCATGGCTGGCCAGGTCAGCTCAAAGAGATAAGTCGGTGGTTAATCATGTCTCTGACCAGAGACTTCTGCCCAAGCAATCACGGAAATCCTATGATAACAAAATAATTTGAAAACAAATAGCTCTCTCCAATGAGTCAAAGAACAGGAACAATCTGAGAATAAAGAAGAATAAGGAAAAGAAACATAACTGAACATTCTTAGAATAAAGCTGACGTATACAGAGAGCCAAACGCAAAGAAAGGAAAACATTCAAAACCGTTTTTTTCTTTGTTCAACAAATATTTACTGAGTCTTATTTCTCCTCTTACATGTCCCTCAGATCTGAATTCAGATGTCACTTCCTCCTGGAAGCCTTCCTGGGCCTCAGGCCACCCCACACAGCAGCCCAGACCTCATTGAGTGATGCCAGTCCACTTGACTCGGTGACTGTGGGAAGGTAGGGTCTCAGGCCAGCCCTCCAGGACAGGCATGGCACAACTGTGCATTAAATACGTTTTTGCTGAATGATTAAGAGAATGAATACCATGTTCTAGACATCTAGCTAGGTGCTAGAAATATAAATGTGAATCCAATAGAATCCTGCCCCTGGGAGCTCACAGCCAGCGTGAAGAGTGTGTTGAGAATCATAGCTTCTCCTGGACAGATTCCGTTGATAACCAGAGTCCGGGCAACATGAGACCACAGGGAGTCTGGGAGACCATGAGGTGGAGGGTGGGGAGGTTTATTTTCAACTCTGCTGCTGACAGTTAATCCTCTCAGTTTCCCCATTTGCAAAACCAGGGTTTTCTTAGGCCCCTCCCAGCACTGAGTCCTGTCCTGAAGGAGGAGCAGAAGAATTTTTAATCAACTGGGCTTTGCTGGAAGGAGACAATGGAGCCAGGGGAAACTCTAATCTTTTTGTTGATTTCCCAGCATTATGCTATGTACTGTTCAGGAGCCATTGAAAGTATAGCTTGTGAACTTGATCTTAAGAAATATGTTCTCCAAAGGATATTACTCTTGTCATGAGGCAGTGACATTTTAATTCAACATCTCTAAGTTTGCTGTCAAGGACATACATGGGGCCAGGGCGTGCATATGAGATATGGAAAGTACATAACTCAGGGTGTATTGGACAGCGGCTGATTGCTTGTCTAATACCTGTCCTAGCCTTTTGATTTAGGATCGGCATCCTTGTGTTTGGGGTGGAAATTTGACCAGCTGAGATCCTCCATTTCCCAGTGTTCCTGGCCGAGAAGAATGGCAGTGAGATTTCAGTTTACAACAGGTGCATAGAAACAAGGGTTGCCGCAGCAAAGGACAGATAGGAGGCAGAGAGTGCCCCAGAAGATCTGTGCACGCTCTCCACCAGCCCATGCGAGCGCCCCATGATGCTCGGATGTGCTGGTGAACATTCACTGTCCCAGAGGTGAGGGCAAAGTTGAGACACACATGGGACCCAAAGGCGCAAGACATTGGCCATCTCTGTTCCCGCCTCTTTTCACACACGTACAGCAACACGCATGTGTGCCACACACATATACATGCACACGCACTTACACATTTGCAAATATACGTGGCTTTGAGAATATTTTTGAAAATTAAAGTCCTGCGGTTACAAGCATAGTCACACATGTATGGGAATCACTTGCCGGCAGATACACTCCTGATTGGAAAACCATTAGTTTCCTAAAATTTCCCCTGAAGATCTACTATGTTACATCTAAGCCCTTTCCAAACACATGTGATAAGAGTGGAAAGAACCATACTGATACACATGATGGCATATTTTCACTTTTTCTACAACAGTGGAGGCAGCAGAGTGGGCTTTGGGTCCTGGCAGGCTGGATTACAGTTCAGACTCTACAATCTGTGAGCTCTTGTGCAAACCAAATCTCAGCCTTCTCATCTGAGAAATGGTCATAATAGTGAAATAGTTACTTTTTGGTGCTGGTGGATGGATGAGGGATGTGAATTATGTAAAGCACAGTGCCTGGTCCCCAGAGGAGCCTCACTGATGTCCCTCTAGGAATCAAAAGAGTTGGATGCAAGGGGCTGCAGTTTGGGCTTCCTCCTTTTATGCCCTCCCGCGTAGTGGGCCTCCTATTATAACATTGCTTGAAGAGCCTATGAGCCTCCTCATCTACTTTAAATCATGCATTCATTCAATAAACATTTACTTAGCATCCACTGTATTTCAGACGCTGTTTACATAAGTGCACCACTATTTTCAACAGAAAAACACAGAAGAGCATCAGGATTAGAAGAAGAAGTCTTAAAAAGATCCCCTTCTCCCTGGTGCTGCCCTGGGTCATGTTTAGCACTCATCTGACTTGGCCTCCTTCCTTCCTTTGCCCCATCCTCCCCAAAGATACCAGAGTGCCCTATGTCCTCTGCCCTTATTCCCTAACAAAACAAGAATTGTTCTCATAAACCCATAAAATGCAAATAATTAGTAAGTCTGAAGTGTCAGCATTTAAACTGCAAATGAAACCCTGACCCAGAATGAAACTGGAGGGATGGAATTTCAGGGATCGGTTGGAAGTAGAGGGCTATCCAAGCACTATCTTGAGTAACCACCCTGACCCCAGAGCATCTCAGTTGGAAGCAGAAGGATATCCAAGTACTATCTTGAGTGACCTCCCCAACCCCAGAGCATCTCAGTTGGAAGCAGAAGGATATCCAAGTACTATCTTGAGTGACCACCGCAACCCCAGAGCATCTCGGTTGGAAGTAGAGGGAGATCCAAGCACCATTTTGAGTAACCACCAGATCCCAGAGCACCTCATCTTCTCAAAGCACTCACATTGCCCGTGAGCCTCTGTGCTTGTATTTAAGAGGCTGCTCACTCCCTTGTGGGGATGTGAGTGAGGAGTGGTGTAGACTTGGCTTTGCTGTGTTTATTTTGAACTCCGGGGAAGCCAGATTTCTCTTTCATTTACATTATGGCTCTGGTTGTTTTATGTTTTATTTCTAGCTGGGTGTGGAGAATTTGGTGACACCACTGGAGTGTTGTCTTCTGGTTCTGTTCTGACTTGTAAATGTTATCTCGTTCTATTCTGTTTTCCACTTTATGTAATATAACTTCAGTATCTAGATTACCTGAACCATTAATTGGGTTGCAAAACCCTTCCCTTTCCCACGCGAAAGCAGAGAGGAATATGAGACAGGGCTACAGACAGTCGCTGTACATATTTAGTTAGATTTGTTGTTGTTGTTTTAAAGATTTTTATTTATTTAGTTGAGAGAAAGAGAGAGAGAGAGAGAACACGAGCAGGGGGAGGGGCAGAGGGAGAAGCAGACTCCCCGTTGAGCAGGGATACCGATGTGGGGCTCGATCCCAGGACCCCGGGATCATGACCTGAGCCGAAGGCAGACGCTTAACAACTGAGCCACCCAGGTGCTCCCATATTTAGTTATATTTATAGGATCATTTGCTTCTCACATGTGAGGAGGTTCTCTCCTCTCCTCTCCTTTTACTATCGCTTGGCTAGTCACTATCTTCTCTAAAGTATTACTGGGGAAAGGCTTGACATACACGGCATAACCGGAAGCTCTACCTGGTTTTCATGCCCTGCTTTGCTCAGATTGCCGTATCTTAGGTTTCCCAGTGGCAATTTCTCCATCATCAGCAAGCTGGGATTGAGATTCCTGGCTCCTGTTCTCTACTGGCTAGTGGCATCACGGATGAGTTCTCCTGTAATAGATGGGGAAGTTGGTGCATTTCAAGAGCTGGTTGATGGTCCCATCATTGAATATGCTGATGGTCTTCCCTGTCATCCAAGAGCACTTTATGAAATGGGAAAATGTGGATGACCCCTGGAAGAAGCCCTTTGTGTCAGGATGGACTTTGCAGGCTTCAGATGAATCTCAAGGTGGGTCAGAGACCCTGCAAGTGGTGATGGTGGCCTGGGGCTAAGGTTTGCCTGACCTGAGATCTAAGAAAATTACTCTATTTCAGTATTAACTAAGGAAAATTTAAGAGTCTATTTTTACATGTGGGACTTGGCATGATAAATGTCAGCTATAACAAACTTACTTATAACTCATTATGAAAATTAGTGTACCTGGCTTAAATAAATAAATAAACAGGACAGACTCTAGCAAACAACTTACTACCACTTCTTTCATTTGGAAAGAGGTTTGCCCTTTTGTGGATGAAAACAGAGACATTTTCGTATCAGGGTTCCAAAATAACTTTTTACAATTTCTATTCCTTTTGGATGCAAAGCTCTTTGAAGTTAAAATAAATAGAAATAAGAAGACAGAAAACAAACAGTAAAACGAAAAACATTTCTCTGGATTACAGTAAGCTTTGTGATTCTTTATGAGATAGGAAATGCAAAGAAAAGTGGTATTTTTTTTTTTTGTCCTACTGAGAGGTGGGCTGTCCATGTTTATTTAAAATTTCCCTTTTGTTTATTTTCTTCTTTCAAAGTAGAACAACTTCTTCTAGTAATCTGAAGATGTAGCATCTTCAATGTATTCAGGTAATTTCCTGTGGAAACAAAGGAGAAATGGAGTAGTTTAGCTTTAACTCATTTGCTTCTGGGGGCTTAGTTTTACTTATAACCCATAAAATATACAGCATGGCTAAAAGCTAGCCTGAAATTACACACACAAAGAAAAATAATGATCATATTAAAGGACATTGTATCTTACTACACAGTGAAATGATCTTCAGGCAGCTGCTAAACAATCAAGCTTTGTGTGGGTGTGAGGGTGGGGGGTGCCTGCTTCATACATTCACGGAATACACGTGGTAATATGAATAAACTGGAGAAAAACACAACAGGACTGGATGAAGTTCATATGCCAGCCAGTTGACAATCTCCTGTGAGCATTTTAGCACTAACATTCATACAAAGAGGGAAAATATTAAAACCGTGGCGAAGAGAACCAACTCCTTTCCTGAAGTGTATGAAGTGTAGCTGGTGTCGCTAGATTAGACAACACAGCTTTGTAAAAGTAAACTAAACCATCTGCTCGGCAAGACAGTGCACAGGGAGGCGTGACCAGGGCTAGGATCTGCAATGAATGAGCATTCAGTGCACTGATTTTCTATTGTCCCAACGTCAGTGATGGCATGGCTCAGCCTCAAGACAGATGACAGAAGAGATGTTCAATTAGGTAGCACCAGCGTGGTTGGGACTGACTCAGACAAGGCAGGAAGGCTGCTGAGTAGATGCTTAGGACAAATTCTGATAATGTGTCCTGGTAAGCGTTCGGTCAGCTGAGATCACTCACCACCTGATTCATTGATGGAATATCTGGCCCTGAGGGAGTAATCTGTCCCAGCAGAGAGAACCACGGACCGCTGCACGGTGGGAGACAGGTTTCTCTTCTGCTACGTAAGGCTGCGGAGTCAACCATGGTTTAGGCAATTTTTTTTTTTTCAGTGACACTGAAAGTCATGGCCACAGCTACAGTGACCTGAACCAGCCTAGTTGACAGCTATTTCTCAAACCTGCATTTTGGCAGCAAAGGTCTGAATGTCTAGGTTGAAAACTGCTCCCAGTTTTAAAATTAGTTCGTACCGGATCAAATCGTGAGGTCCAGTCAGGGTCAGGAACGTGTTGTTGGTCTGCATGGTGGTAAATAACTACGCATCTGGGGGAAAGAGAAGGCAGGACTGGAGGTCAGTGCGTGGACTTGGGTGTGTGATGGGACCGGTTTCGAATCTTTCCTACAGCTGTGGGGCTTTGGCACATTATTCAATCTTTCAAAAACCTTGTTTTCTCGTTTGTAAAATGGTGAGGACAGCAGTGAGGATCTCAGAGCACCGTGTGAGGATTAGCTGAGATGACACCCAAAGCTCTGTGCACCGTGCCTGGCGCCTAGCGGATGCCAATAAACTAGTGTTTAGTGGGAAGAGCTGAGCAGCCTTTGAGATAAGCGGGGCAGATGAGTTCTTAATGGTGCTAACTCGTGCCAGCAGCCAGTCTGAGAGCCCGTGGCAACTCTTCACGTTCTCCTTGGAAGCTATTTGAATCGCTCATTGTACAAGTTAGTGTTCTTGGCTATAAAGCAGCACAGACCAACTTTCGTTGATTTAAACTGAAAGCACACAGCTGGTCTGCTAAAGACACAGGCACGGCCGTCACTGGACCAGACCATGAGGAATGCCCCGTGCACACCACTGACACTGAACCCTTTGGGGAAGGGTGGGCTCTTCTTATTCAGGCTGTCTGCGCTACTGCCCCCTAGGGGCTGTCTGGTTCTGCCGTGGGGAATCAAGTTCATTCCAGCACCTGGCAACTGTGGCTCAAGAAGGGATATTTGAGGATGGGATGGTGGCTGGGCTCTTATGTTTCAGCCCACCCATTGGTAATGGTCTCAGTCTTCCCTGAAGCTTAGAAAGTGGGAACTGGTGGGTGTCTTTGCAGAAGACATCTAGGGGGTTAAATGACAGAACACACAGCGGGAATAGAAAGCAATATGTGGGAATATGAATATTCATCCAGACATCACTGGATTTTGAGAAGCGAAGTCAGCTGAGGGAACAGGCTCCAAATCCCCAGCGTATCACTGGCTATCCTCCCGTGCAGGGGGAGAGCACCTGGGTTGCCGGGAGTTCAGCTCAGAGTAGCTTACGCCTTGTTGCATGGCTCCAGCATGGATTGTCCCAACCCTGTGTACTGCTGAGGGTTGAAGAAGCTTCTCGTGCCCCTACTGGGTGCTCATGGAGCTTTTACTCCTACTTAAACCAGGAAAATCCATGAAAGATCATCAATGCTTTCCCCGCTCCTAGGTCCATTACGTGGAGAGGAAAGAGTTACCAACATCAGCTTTCTCCAGATATAACTGGCAGGGGCTGATTTAACATCATATAACATGGTTATACTTTTGCTTCGTCCCAAACCTTAGATCGGAGACAAGAGGATGGAATACACAAACATGACTGGGAAAGCCACAAAACAGTTATTTCCAAAGTGGTCCATGTGCACTTCCTGCCTCATAAGGGGACGGCAGCATTTGTACTTACTTTTACTCTTGTGTCAAAAATAAGAAAAAAGATGGAGGTTTCTTAACTTCTCATACAGAAGCTGACCTGTCACCCTCATTTGGTCTGTGTATCGCGGGGTCTCAGGGCTCAAACGCGCAGCCCAGGCAGGACCCTCACAGGTGCCGGTTGCCCGCTGGGGCACAGCTGTGCACGTCCTAGGAGTCTTTGATGTGCTGTTTTCACAAACTAAGAACTTCAGATGGGGAATGTTCATAAAACTCTGTAAGGAGATTGTGAGTTAACAGATCTTTCGTACCACCCTGAGGTTGACTGTTAGTCTTACGGGAACGTTCTTAGGAGAGTTATCTATTATAAAATAAGTTGTATCTTTTCTCTTATTAATAAGGAACAACATGCTTGAGAAACTCTGACCTTTTCTTTTTTCTTTTTAAAGATTTTATTTAGAGGGAGAGAGAGAGAGAGAAAGCAAGAGCATAAGAGCAGGGGGAGGGAGAAGCAGACTTCCTGCTCATCAGGGAGTCCGATGCAGGACTCCATCCCAGGACCCTGAGATCACGACCTGAACCAAAGGCAGATGCTTAACCGACTGAGCCACCCAGGTGCCCAAGAAACTCTGACCTTTTCTTTAACCATAAGTCCATGTCAATGGAAAGCTACCTAGCAAGGTGTTTTGTGGGGACAGGTGGGGAAGGGGTGGATGAGAGAAGTAATCTGACAAAGCGAGGCTCAAAAATAAGTAATCAGCAGTTACTTATTACCCTCCAAGCAAGGATAACTTTAAAAATAATAAATGAGGGAGAAACTGGTTTTCAAAAGAGACTATTCTACACTCAAATATTGAAAATATATCCTTGCAATTATTGTAATCACTATATGATTTTGTTGCTAACATAGTATAAATACCTTCATATCTCTACCCCTAAAACACTTGGAAAGAAAACTTTCTAAACTGTCCAACTAAATGCCCAAATATTAAAGTGTAAAACTTTCTGAGTAGTTTGCAATGAAACAGAATAGTTCAAAGTCTTGATTGACATAAGAAAATGGAAATTTTTTAGCCAATTTCAATGGAAACATTGATAAAATTGGTAGATAGGATTGAAAAATGAATGCCATGATTTAGAACACCCAACCAATACAAAGTTTCTTCCATTTGGAGTGATGTAACTTTGAGTATTGCCTGCTTCAGCCACCAGGGCTCTTACAGCCAAGAATGAAGATAACCATTTAACTCTCTTTATTACAAAGTATTAAAGCAAGATTTTCAAAGATTTTTCATAAAAAAAGCATGGTCAAAAAAAAAAGCACAGTGAGTCTTAAAGCAAAAAGATATTGTTTAACACCATTAATAATGTTTAAGATACTGTTTAGTTTAACCTTATTTCATCCTTTTAAAAAATCGTCTTTTTATGTATGTTTTATCAAGGATGTAGTAGAGTGCTGCCTTTTTTTTTTTTTTTTAACTGATAGGGGTATAAGAGCAAAAATGTTAAGAGATCTCAGCTGTAGATGTTTTATAAAACAGGCAGAAATTGGATCTCTTCTATAGGAAAAGGCAAATGGAAGATGGTCTTCTCCCCGTCCTTAGAGGCATGAATCATGTAAAGCTAAATTTAAAACCTCAAGGGGTTTACTGAATTTTGCTAATTTCGTGTCTCAAAAAGTTAAGGACAAAGTTTAGAGTATTAACTTGAGAAAATGTGTATAATTTTACATGCTGAACTATTTATAAATATGTTGATTATTAAATTTTTTAAACATTGCCTGAATAGTGAGGGTCAAAAAGAGCTGGTTGTAGTAGATTAAAAATTATAATAAGACAGACATAATTGACCCATTGAATATAGTCAGAGGAATTTTAGCCTCTTTAATTTCTATTTATCTTAAAATACTTATTTTCAGCTTCTAATTTTGATACATTTTAGATAATGGTTTACTAAATATCAGAGCTTTTTTTTTAAAGGGTTTTTAGAGCAAAAATAATATGCTCTAAGGCGGAAGTTTGGGGAACGTTTATGCCACATTAACTTTATTAAAAAGATTTATATGTTCTACAGTTTCAGTGAAATCTACCTATGTTAATTTAGCTCTTCATGATTAGCATTTTACTTGATTTTAATTACAGGATCCTGTGGAGCTAGTAACAGCAGCATTTGGGTTTTTGGCTTATTTACCTGCTTACTTTTGATCCATCAAAACATTGTCACTTCCAACTAGTTTCTCCTTAATCACCACCCACATCTATATATCTATATGCTCTTTTCATATCATGTCTCCGAATGTAGCCAAACTGGATAACCCTGAAATATCTGGTTGAAGTTAAGTTAAAAAGGCAATATAGTACAAGATAATATCTGTTAGGAATTTACAATAGTGATTGAAAAATTACTAAAACATCCAATCTATTATTAAACATCTGTAATGAACCAGCCACTATTTCAGCCATAAGCAAGTAAACAAATAAAGAAAAATGCTCATTTGACCTGAAACTAACACCTCACTACATGCTAACCAACTTGAATTTAAATAAAATCTTGAAAAATAAATAAATAAATAAAACTAACAGGAAAAAAACAACAAAAACTCCAAAATGCCCATTTGAGCTATCATAAATTTAGAACATTTTTTGTATGAACTATATTGTAGGTTATTACATAATTGCATATGAGTTTATTTTGTGTCTATTCAGCAAAATGAGACAGATAAGCCCTTTCAACAAATACCAATGAACGTGGGTCAAGCTGAACAAATTTCAAACAAAATCTCAAGCATTGCTATTAATACCTTTAAGATAATTTTTAAATGAATTTCTCGTATTATTGCCTTAAAAACTTTCCACTTAATTCTGACCCTAAATTTTCCTAGTCCTTCAGAAATCCAGGGCCCTGGCATAGGATTTGCTTTCTAGTGAGTATTGCGGAAGTCTTGCCCCAATTGCTTCCAGATGTCTCTCCCTAACCCATAGCAGCAACTCTGTAACATATGCACTTGTTTGGGGGAGAGAATAATCCTTTTGAATGAAAATCTGTTTTTCCAATGTTCAGTGTATGAAACTGGACCATTAGGACTTGGACATTTGATGTGGTCCAAATTGCATCTCTTCTTCTTATGTATTTGATGAATGTTAATTAGTTGTTTTAGGTTTTCTTCTAATGATTTACTTTTAAAAAAATCTCCCCTAATGTATACTCTTTCAAGACAATACCATATAAAACATACATCTGAAATGTCACATGTGGTTTGCTGAAAACAATTATGTTTCTTCATTGAAAGTTTTTTTCTTTTTTTTTTTTTCTTCATAGTTTCACTGACTCTTAAAATGTCAAGTAAAAACGCTAGGAAAAAAAATCAGTTAAATTATATTCACATGAACAAATAACAAGTTGCCTCAGAAGGCAGATTATTTGTTTGACCATAACATACAAATACCAATATCGATGTAAATGCGCACACGCATATGCTTATGTGTGTGCTTAGATCTGTATCTTCAGACACCAAATGGCAATCGTAAATCTTTGAAGATTAAGTCTATTTTAAAAAACAAAACCAAAAAAAAAAAAAGAACTATAAAGGGGAAGAAAGCTTTGAAACATGTCTGTAAACCATGTGAATTGCATTTAGGTTTTTCAAAGAGAAATGAAGGCTTTTAATTTCAACAGAAGTAAATTGCTGTCATTATTAATAGCAGACATGTGGCAATGTTTTTAATTGAGACCAGAAGTGTGGGTTCTTCGTAGCACAAAGACAGCGCAAACTCGGAGGCTGTGAAATATTCAAAATCAATTTTTAGTCCCCCAGAGGTTTTTTTTTATGCCTAAAAATTTAGTGTGCAGCCTTAGAGCTCAAGGAATAAGATATTTTGAAATGTAGTGATAATCCTTTGAGCAGGAAAAGAATGTCTATCATTACAATTAAATGAGGGGAGCCAAGAATTGTGGCTTTTAATGAGAATTAGGGCAAAATCTACTCATACAGATGCTTCCAGGGAGCACGCGAACACCTGCTTCTTTGTCAATCTCTGACATTCTTTCTCCTAGGATTACACACTTCTCTACAACATGGTTTGACTTAGGGAACTAAATATAATTTAGTAAATCTGTTCCCTTCATAAAAGAGTTAATAAAACTGCCCCAAATTTATAAATAGACTGATATTACCTGGAAAGCAACAGAAAGTGGCGAGGCTGCCCTCAAAGAACTTTGTAGTCAGACTGGGGAAGTAGCTATGTAGGCAAATAATTGCAGTTTAGTGTCTAAGTACAATGATGCAAATGTGAACTGGCCTGGTAATGGAGAGCAGGGAGTTGGCAAGGCTGCTGGGGGAGGGGCCCTTGCTCAGGGAAGGTTTCTGGAGTCCTGGTTCTCCTACTACAGGGAGCATCAGAATCCCCTAAAGGGCCTGTTATAACACAGATTGCCCGGCTCCACCCCAGAGTTGCTGATTCAGTAGGTCTGGGGTGGGGCCCAAGGGTATGCATTTCAGACATGTTCACAGGGGATGCCTACCCTGCTGTTAGGGGCCCACCCTTTGAGAACCAGTGTCCCAGATGATGAGGTGCTTGGTTGGGTTTTGTTGAAGGAGAAAGAGAGGATCATTCTAGGCTTACAAAATACCAAGGGCGAGGACCCATATAGGGAGCCTCTGGGGAGCTATAAATAGCCCTTAGGGCTGTAGAGAAGGGTCCCAGTAGGGATACCAATTCTTCTGGTTGTTCAATGACTGGGAGGTTCCCAGGATACAAGACTAAAACCAGGACAAACCTGGGTGAACCTAGATGATTGTTCACCTGGGAACAACAGGGATGAAGGTAGACAGGTGGGCATAATTCACACCCCGATCTTCCCTGGAGCCAAGTCATAGGGCTTTAACTCCAACTGGGAAGCCACGGCAAGCCATAAAAGGACCTTCAGCAGAGACTCTTAATAAGGTTTATGTTTTAGGAAAATCACTTCAAAAGTCCGGTGGATGGTCTCGATTAAAAGAGGGAGCAATGGAAGGCAAGCAGGAGGAAGCTGCTGTGGTAAATTCAGGGATCCAGTGAGAGCCGGCATGACCTGGGGCAAGGTGTTTGAGTTGTGACGGGTAAGGGGGAAAGATGCCAAATACGCTCGCTGACGGAATCGCTGGACCTGCTGCCCTGGGTTCCAGGCATCGAAGCTGGATGGTGGCTCCCAGGTTTGAGCTTGGGAGCTGAGTGGATGGTGCTGATAAACAGAGCATCCTTTCGCAGGAGGAGATAGGAGACTGTGAACGTTTGAACGAGCGGCCTAGGCTACCCTGTCCACTGGGGGAGGAGCTAGAACCGAGTATTTCCCAACAGCACGCATTTGCTACCACACTACTCTACCTCTTGGTTCACTTTGTTTTTAATGCAGTGTTTATGTTTTTGTTGTGTTTTGTTATGTTTTTGTTTATGCAGTGACTTTGACATCCTCCTAGGCGGGGGTGGGGTGGGGGCTATAGCCTTCCTTCTTCATGGAGCCCAAGGACCGGGGAGGAAGTGAGAAGCTGTTTCAGCACCTGTGTCCACAACACTCTCCACTCCTCGACTTTCTTTAAGGGAGGCATCTTGCCTCTTCAGGGAACACCATTTATTATACTTCATTTGTGGCTTTTTTTTACTCCCACTCTGACTCTGTGCGTGCTGGCTTGTTCTAATTTTTGTTCCAAGTTTCACATCAGTGAGGCGGTGTGCAGACTCGGGCTTTGTCAGCTGTTGGGCATACACTAAAGTGACTAATATTGGTTTTTAAATGAGTTTCTATTGCTCCGAATTAATCCCGTCTCCGTTTGACCCAGTGGGTAATAATGCTTCCAAACACAAGCTTTGTGAACCATGTTGACCCAGTGGGGGTGTTTCAAGGCTGTGTGAGGAGCACCTTCGACTTAACATCGCTGCTCACTGGAAATAAATCCCGAGTTTCAGTGTGAGGCAGCTAGCTTCATAGGAGCTCGGGGCCATTTCTGTACCACTGCTGTGCAAACAGGGGCCAGGCAGGCTTTTTGCCTTTGGCTAGGGTTTACCAGTTTAAAATCCAGAAACAGGTGAGGGTCTTGGAAACGGCTGTGTGTACAGAGTGACCAGCATGGATATATCCCCTCCCCTGATCAAAAGGAGACCAGTGCTTGCTACCTAAACAGACTTTTTCTAGTAGCTCTTAGGCATCTATGCCTTGGCTTATTTCAAGTTTCAACAGGGGCAAGGCTAGCTGAAGATAGGGGAATGTCTGAAGACTATGAGGCTGATCTTTGGGGCTTGATTACACAACGCCCTTCTCTACAAACACCCCTCCTTTCAGGCTATGCAGTGCCCACTTTCAGTGGAGACTTCAACGTCTCCTGCCACTCCCAGGCTACTGGGGGACCCTTTCCCAAGTCAGCCTAATTCAGACCATGCTAATATTTGAGCCTTTTGACTATACTCCTTGGGGCCCCTAATCGGCAACTTGAGCCTGGAATGTGAGCCAGGGGCCTCTCAAAGAAGGGTCTGGCAAACAAGTCTTGCCCAAAGGAAATTACTCATAGTGTCCCCGTCTCAAATTTATACTTCCATCCTATCTGTCCCTTAGTTCCTCATTTGACTTTGGTTCTCAAACTGACCTCCATTGCGGATGTATTCAGTCTTTGGAGTCTCTGCTTTATCAATACCTGTTCCTTGGCCGGTTTTGCTTTCTGCCCACCAGCTCTGCTTCCTTCCATCCTCATTCCCCCAGGCACCTGCTGCTGACCTTGGGTGTTACTTTTATTAGCTCAGTCCAGGCTTCCAGCATACATCTATCATCCCTTTGGATCTTTGTCTTTCACCTACCAGAAGGTTGATAGGAGAAATGATAAATGAATTCATGTGGTTGTAACCATAGTTGATCAATTCAAAGGGTTGATAATTTTCGATGGGCTGGTGTCTTTCTGTGTCCTTCAAATCATACAACATAGGCAAGTGCCTTCTCTTTAAGGTTAGTTCTGTGCCCGTGGGAGCTCCTTTTAAACTGATTATCGGTGTACATAACCCTCTCCCTCCAGATCCGCTAATTTTTCACCCCCTGAGGCCAATTTATTTTCCTCTAAGAATGACTACTGTATACTTCTTGTAAAAATGGTTCATAGTGGATATAAAAATCTAAACAATGCAGAAAAATATAAAGAAAGAAAAAAAAATCATCCTAAACCTCATCACCAAGAATTAAGTATTATTAGCATTATGGAACAAATTTCCAGCGATCTTTCCAGGAACATATACAAAGAAAAACATAGACTCACAACATTGTCTTATGAACATGACATCATGCTGTCCATTCTATTTTTTTAAAAAAGAATTAAAAATCATCTTTCTTAAATTAAGCAGAAACATGTAAAATAAAGGGATTTCAGGAATTCAGATCATTTTTTTTTTCCTCCATGAAAGAGTCTTTCCTGAAGAGATTCTTCTGTGATTGATGAAAAAGATCCAGAAAACTTTAAATGGCAGGAGGCATTGGTTATTTTAAAGTCCATTTCACTTTTAGATGGGATAGAGTCACTCTTGTGAAACTGGGATATTTGTGTGCTTTTATTCTTCTTCCTGCCTCCTCTCTTAGGTCCTATGTGAGTTTAAGTTTTGTAACATTGATATTTCATTTTGTAACCGTAGTTTTCTTTGTAAATGATTCCTTGCTCACTTTTACTGTGGTTATTCTATTCCTTGTTTTTTTACTTTGATTTATCACTTAATTGGCTGGATTTCATTCTTAAATGCTTGAAAGGAAAACTTGGCCAGATATCATATTCCTGGATCACTTTCCTTTAGCATCTTATAAACATTGCTTCACTATTTTCTGGCATTAAGTATTAGTCCTCGGTTTGTCCATTTATCCCTTGGTTACATCAATACATAGTTTTTCAAGAAGGACTCTAGGGTGCTGTATTTCTTGAGTTCTTTCATGTTTGGGACTTTCTGTACTTGAATGACATCTTGGTTGGGTGTAACATTCCTGGATCATGCTTTCTTTCCCTTATAACATTGCTCCAATGTATTTTGGCTATGAATGTTGTTGTGGACAAGTCTGAGGCCTCAGATATTCTCTAGAAGCTTCTCTATTTGGATGACTGAAGAATTCTTGATTTTTACTTGGAAGGTTAATAACAACCAGGATAAGTCTCAACAGTCATAATTTTTGTATTGATTTTATGGAAAATGTGTCCCCATGGTTAGGAGGCTCCCTTGTCCCTACATTTCAGGAAAATTCATTTTTTGATGTATCTTTGAATATTTTTAGTTTTCATTTGCTGACTTTTTTCCTTTAAGGGTACTAACTTTTACCTATTGCATTCTTTTTATTGTGATTTGTCTTTTTCCTCTCCATTTACTTTGATTATTTGAATCTGTTATTTTATGTTAGTAATTGACTTCTGACTTTAACTATTTTGTTTCTTGCTATTTCTAATCTATTTATTGATTCTGGAATGGTATTATTTACATGCTCAATTTATTTCTTCAGTTCTGCAATTCTATAAACCTCAATCTGTGTTTTTTCCACATCCTATTTTGCCTGTTGTTCTCTGGAGTTCTTTTTAATGTTAAAGCGGTGACTTTATGTACAGAAAGGATTATTTATGAGTTATTTGGCTTAAAATGAATATTTGACTGACTAAAATTGCCAATGTTAAAATATAATTTCAACTTCAAGTTTAATCCACAAATCTAACTGTTCTATTTATAAATACAAAATTTGCACAAGAATTAATAATGTAAGTTTGAATTGCTTTATCTCTATACTTATTTCTCAAAGCCCCATGATTGATGTATTTCCATATTCAACAAAAAGGAATAGTTTTGCCTCCTCAGGTAGAGTGGCGTTTCCAGAACCAAAACACTCTAGGCATCAGTGCTGTAGCTCATCAACCAGCTCATCAACTGGGATCCGAGTGAGGGCGCAGGAGCTGAGTCTACACAAGCAGGAGGAGTTTATCCACGTAAAGAAGTCAGGCACAGTTGTGCAGGTTGTGCCCCGCACCAGGGTATCTTCAACGGAGCCTTACCAGAGCTGAAATCCAGCTGGCACTCTGTGAAGCCCGGCCCGGCAAGGGTGTATGTCAGCCTGGAGGAAGGGCGTTTGCTGATTGTTCTGCCCAGGGGGCTGGCCTTTTCCTTGTTGTTGTTTTTGTTTGTTTGTTTGTTTTAATTTTAAGTAATTTCTACCCCCAACATGGGGCTTGAACTCACAAATCCCAAGATCAAGAGTCACGGGTTCTACCCATTGAGCCCGCTAGGTGCCCCTTGCCTTTTTCTCCCTGGTCCAGCCGGAAGGGCACTTTTTTATTCATCAACTTGTTCTCCTATTGCTCGTGGCTTCTTCTAACTTGTACAAAAGCACCTTACGTTGTCAGGTGTGAGTGGTGTCCCCAGACCACAGACGAATATGCTCCACCTCTCTGATGGCTTTAGGTCAGCAGAGGACCCCAAAACCCTCACTTTTAGGTGGGATTTAGTTTTACAACCAGCCCTTTCTGTGCTCACCGTTCATGTGTCCAGTTCTGCTCTTCCATTCAGTGTCCATCTCTGACTTGGATAAATGGAATTGCGCACTGTGCTCATGTCCCTGCCAACTGATTTTGTGACATGATAGGTTCAGTGAACCTCTCTACTGCCTTGTTGGATTTGGCTTTATTTATTTATTTATTTATTTATTTATTTATTTATTTATTTAGGCTAGATCATTGCCATTCTACAGTCATTTGTTAACATGTGTTTTCAAAATTCCTGTAGTACAAAGCACTTGAGGAATTTCTTTTCCTTTAAGTTGTATTTAAATTTTTTCCATTTCTTAAGTTATGTGTTTTTCCTAATTGGATCCTTTGTCACATAATGTTTCTTTCCTTCCCTCCCTCCCTCCCTTCCTTCCTGTCTCTCTCTTTCTTTCTCCCCCCTTTCTCTCCCCTCTTATTTTGTTGCAGCAGACTTATATACCAAGAGGAGGCTTTTTTTTTCCTTAATTAAAACACTTTTAAAAAAATCAGTTTTAAGTTTACAGAAAAAATTAAGGGGAAGTACCGAGTTCCCACATACCCCCTCACTCTGTGCCCCAGTTCCCATTTTTAACATCTTGCACTGGTGTGGGGTACATTTGTTACAATTGATGAGCCAATATGGATACCTTATTAGTAACTAAAGTCCCTGGTTTACATTAGGGTTCTTTCTTTGTGTTGTACATTCGATGGGTTTTGACAGATGTATCCACCATTACAGTATCATACAGAATAGTTTCACTGCCCTAAAATTCCCCTGTGCTCCCCTTATTCACCAGAGGAGGCTTTTATCACCTGAGCTGGTTTTGGTGGCCCCATTGATTATATCTGATGTTTGCCGAGGTTCTATCTGTACAAGAAATTGGAAAGAAGATGAATGGTAAACTCCAAAATATCAACCATTCTGCTCTAAGCTGCAGATAAGAGGGAAGCCAATGGTGTAGATCGGGGCATTGCCTCGGGGCAGAAACGGTGGGCTCCATTACCATAGTCCCTGCTTCAATGTGAATGCCCCACTTAAGTCCTGGTAAAACCAAGCTGACGAAATGAAGTTGGTTTACAACACATTTCCTGAATAAAATTTTCAGTAAAATATGTTTTAAAATACATAACTGAAAAGAACTGGTTTGCTCATGAGTGCAATTTACCTGCCCTTATTTATTGGCACAATGGGAAGTTCATTAAAATCTATTAGAAATGTCTTAAATGTCTGGCAGGTAGGGACATCCATCTTTGGAGCTTGTTTTCCCTCATGATTCTAATAACACTATTCATAAAATAAATAGAATAATCAAAGATAAGATTTTGACATCATTACTGGTAACATTACTGACAATATCCTACAAAAACATATGATGAGAAGTGCCAAAAGTTTAGAGATGTGAAAATGGCCCCAACTTTCAAAAAAAGGGAGAAAAGTTGATGGCAAAACTCAACAGCAAGTTATTCAAGAGTCATGTATGAGTATTTCCTAAACAAAGGAAGTTAAGAGTTCCATGGGGTACCATCTATGTAGAATGACAGAGGATTCTGAGTAGCCCATTCTGGCAAGTTTCTTGGCATTTTGAAGCATCTTTGGGAAAGAAATATATCCTTGCTCTCCAAGCCTTTAAAGGCTCCTCTTGATCTCAAGAGGAAGTTGGCACTTTGTTATATGACATAGGAAGCCACAGAGAAAGGACTAGTTTATTTTATCTGTTTAGCTCTGATATCAGCCAGACCTGTTTTTGAATCCTGACGGTGCCAGTTATCAGTTGTGTGACCAAAGGCTAATTAATGAGCATGTCTAATCCCCAGTTTCCTTATCTACAAAATGGGGACATTGGTAGTTCCTATCTAATAAGGCTGTTATGAAGACTAACTAAGAATATGCAAGTGAGACACTTAGCATGATGTGTGATAACTCGTGTGCTCTCAACAAGTGGAAGCTACTAGTTTGGTTTTTTTTTAAGATTTTTTTATTTATTCATTTTAGAGAGACAGAGGGAGAGCATGAGCAAGGGGGAGGAGCAGAGAGAGGAGGGGAAGCAGACTCCCCACTGAGTAGGGAGCCCAATGCGGGGCTTGATCCCAGGATTCCAGGATCATGACCTTTAGCAGAAGACAGACACTTAACATACTGAGCCACCCAGGTGCCCTGGACGCTACTAGTTTTGTAAAGGCTCTTTGTGGTCATGCCCTGGATACCTCTTCAGCTGGAAAGTTGCTCATCTTTGCAAAGATTTTGTACATCCTGCCAGGGATACTTTAGAGAAAATTCCTGGACTGACTGAATGTTGGAGTAGATGATCTTAACATCCCTTCCAGCTCTAAGATTCCATGATTCTTGAGCTTGTACAAAACCACGGTTCCCAGGCAGAACTGAGATGGTATTAGGTCCCAGAATGACTCCCTTTTTCTCACTGATTTGGGATACTTGTGTTGCTGTGCCTTCCTCTTGCCTAGTTATCACTGTGACTCTTCCACACGGTGGGTGACTCTCTTTGGGGGAAAACAATCCTCTGGCACCCCTACTTCAGAGAACATTTTACTGCCACTTATGAAACCCAGAGGAGAGAACTGGGCAACATGTAGCCCAGTGGCCTCACACGGAGGAGGAAGGACAGGGTCAGAAGGGTAAGGTCCTTCCCCCAGGAATCTCTGAAAGTCAAGGCTGCTGCAGTTGGCTCTTCCTTATGCGTGGGGCTCCCTCTCCCACTCCACCTCTATTCTGAGTGTACCTACTGGGTCATGCAACAGTAGTTCATAGAGTCTGTCCCCCAGAGGCCAGAGAGTTGCCTATTGCAGGCTTCATGCATGTATTAATTCATCCAACAAAAGGCATGTGCTCACCTCCTTGGTCACTGCAGAGGAAAACCCTCAGGGGCCAGGCACAGTGGGTATTTGTGGCCTCAAGGAGCAGGGCTCAGCAGTGGGTGTGGGTGTTGGGGCTGGCAAACACTGGGGATGCTTTTGCTGCCATTTCCCAATCTGGCAAAAGCAATAGTCTGCATCACCATTTTCCTAAATTGGGAAGAAATTGTGCCGAATAGGAGCTATTCAATCCTTTAATTCTGAGAAGCGAAGTATTTCCCAGGATTTGAGACAAAAGGAGACAAAGGGAAATAGGATCATCAGAAATACAGTCGGGCTGTAAGGAGGAATGTGACAGTAGCTCTAGTCGTGTTTTTGTTACCACACGTGTTTATAAATGTAGATTTTTAGGCAGAACAGCCATTTCAGCAATTTAAGCTGGTGCTGGTTAGGCCACTGCTTATAAAGAATACTTTGCCCTCAAACCTCATTTTCCAACCCAAATTTCAAAAACAAAAGAGATCAGAAATTTCAACTGCAATTGTTTGATTAAGTGCCTCGGCTTGGCATTGCTGCATGTTCGAGAACATCATAGCTCAGTGTCAAGAGTTCTGGTAGAGGTCACAACTAAGGGAGGAAAAAATCAAAAGCAGCAGCAGGGAATGATCTGAACATGGAAATCCTGCCAAGATATATCCTTCCAGTGACATAAAACTGAAACCAATCAGTAAATTTGCTTCATAATGAAATGCATACTGCTTTTAAACTGTGCTGTCTTTTCTGGAACATTTATGAATTCTGAACTTGTATGTTCATTTGTGGGTTTACCATTTGAGAGTGTGTTCCTCCTTAGCCCAAGTGGCTATCCCTGTGGTTTTCTGTGTGTTTGCTAATCTGTAGTAGAGTTGGCCACCCGGCAGAGGTCAGAGAGAAACCTCCCATGTCCCACTGCCCACATCCGGCCCCCATGTCCTCTGCCCCACTGTGTTGTCTCTGAGTAGCTCTGTGCTGAGAACCTTCCTTTTATCTGAAACTGAACTTCGGTTTGGAGTCTGCCTAAAATCTGACTTTCACATTCACCTTCTGGAAGTATTTTTATTATTTCACTGTTTAGGGTAATTCCCTTATTACACACTGCTTTTGAGAAGGTCAAAAATGAAACATTAGGGCATTGCCAGTGTTACCAACTCTCTCTTTTTTCCAGAACATATTTATTGAGGACTGGCTATAGGCTGACCACCATGCAGGCACTGTGGAGGCCACCAAGGAGAAAGATTAAATATAAGATTAAGGCCAGGATCGGGTGACCATCCTCTTCACTAGGGCTGGCTTCGGGGTTTGAAGGACTCTGGGCCAACATTTTGTGTGAGGTCCCTAACTGTACAACTTGATTTAAATATGTATTACAAAGATCATGGGTCCATGAGAGGTATAGTGATTTATCAAAAAAAGACTGAGAATAATGGAGAGAGAGAGGTATTTATTTGCTGGTTTATTGTCCATCAGTGAATGTGCTTCTTGGGCTCCAGGCACCATCTCTGCCTGTTCTTTATTGTCAGGTCACTGTTCCTGGCTAACGTTATAGCTCCTATTTTGAGAAAAAGTAGCCATATGGGGTTGGGGTGGGGTGGTGGGCGCAGGGCAAGGTCTAGGGGGCTGAGCACATTTTGTTCAGGCCAGGCCAACCTAGAAAAGTGCCCTTCGAGGTACAGGAGGTGATGCAGCTGACGCCAAGCAAAGGGCTCTGGGGCTGTGTGGAGTGTTATGTTGGCCAAACTTGGGTCACCTCTTGGGGACATGCTGTTAGAGGAACTGTGTCCCCTAGCAACTTTCCAAGCACACAGCAGTAGGTAACCAAAGTACATTTCTTTAACCAAGACCCCCAGGAGAAGCTCTATTTGCCATCATAACCTGGTACCCATATACTTAACTGAAATGATGCTTCACAGAACAAACCATACTCTTACTCCATAAAATATTCTTCCATGCTATCTTATCCTATCCTAGCCTAGCCTAGCCTAGCCTAGCCTATCCTAACCTATCCTTCAAAAAGCTGGCCTTGAAATAGATCAAGAATTCTTCCAAGTTTAACCACATGCCACACTTCTGCCCTATTGCCCCAAACCTGATTCCCCTTGTGCCTGGATCCTCGCTCGGAAGGACTGCCTCGCTCTTGATTTTGGTTTCTACATGAGGTATTTTCTCTTGCCTGGTTCCCTTGTCTCTAAGCATCAGAGCCCAGGGCAAGTTCTACCTGAACTGCCACACCCAGTCTTGGCATACAGACCCCACCCACCCCAACTCAGGTGCAGCGCCCCAGGTTCTGCCGTGTGGGAGGAAGGCTCAGACAGTGAGCGACATAACTTATGGGCTGAACAAACGGGGAGTC
This sequence comes from Phoca vitulina, assembly GCF_004348235.1. Classification (NCBI taxonomy): domain Eukaryota; kingdom Metazoa; phylum Chordata; class Mammalia; order Carnivora; family Phocidae; genus Phoca; species Phoca vitulina. Next base: position 169,071 of record NW_022589808.1, read on the forward strand.
TACCCCACGCTTCCTGAGTCAGGGCAAGCAGGCTCTGTGACCCTGAGCATGATGGCTCATTGTCTGGGACCCTGGAAGAGCCCAGTAGCCAAAAATAAAGGCACAGAGACACCTCTGAATGACCAGGTGAACTGACCACCACTGTCTGGGGCAAATTCATTCCATTCATTGGTTTGGGATTTTCATGCTGCCTGTCTGTCCTGGTTGACTTTTCCTTTGGGAGTGTTTCAATCGCTAGCTGCTTGTACTTTTTAATTTACTCTTTTTATACTGTGTGCAAAGTTGTCACAGATGTAGGTGCAGCTCCCACATAGCTCGGTGTACACTTACTGATAAATCAGGGGTAGCCTCTGTCCTTCTGAGGGCCTGGGTTCTCTTTCTCAAACCACCTGCCAAGAGTGTACATGTAAACCCTGGTATTTCTTATGCTTTTCCTTAAACCCAGAAAAAAATATCATACATTATTGGTCCAGATTCCTTCTTGGAATGTCTAAAACCTTTCCTTTTGAGTTCTAGGGCTTACCTCATATTAAGAAAGAATGAATATAGGGGCGCCTGGGTGGCTCAGTCGTTAAGCGTCTGTCTTCAGCTCAGGTCATGATCCCAGGGTCCTGGGATCGAGCCCCGCATTGGGCTCCCTGCTCCGCGGGAAGCCTGCTTCTCTCTCTCCCACTCCCCCTGCTTGTGTTCCCTCTCTCGCTGTGTCTCTCTGTCAAATAAATAAATAAAATCTTTAAAAAAAAAAAAGAAAGAAAGAATGAATATATTAATTCCAGTGTGTATCTAGCCATTTAACTTTGAGCTTGGAATTCTTTGGAATTATCACCTCATGAAATGCCTTTCCTCTATGTATGAGATCTTAGATCAGCAGGTCATTTCTCTTTGAGAAACATGTGAGAAAACAAATTGTTTTACAATGTAATTAGCCCTCTGGGGCACAATGGTCTATACGTATATACATACGTTGCTAGGCTGAGGGTCTGCCTTTTGGGAGTGTCATTAACTCGGAGGGGGGTGGTCTATTGGGTAAGCACTCCACACTGGAGTGGAAAAGGCATCCTAAATGTGATGTGGTGTCAGCAACTTGACCTTGTCTATGAACTGCTAATTGCTGAACACTTTGAATTTCAAAGGTTACAAAAGACAATGCTTTAACCAATGGAATTTCTTCCCAGGTGATCAGAGGTTCACACTGGTGACTTGAAGCAGTTGTTCAGATAGGAACCATAAATCAGATGCTGGGTTCTATCCCAGTTCTGTACTAGCTATTGGGCCCTGAGCAATTCACAACCTTCTGGGCTGTCTTTTCTTCTGTGCAAAAAAAAAAAAAAAAAAAAGGGGTTAGGATCAGAATCAGTGTTTTCAAACTTTAGGTTATAAACTTAGTGGGTTGTGAAATCAATTTAGTGAGTAGAGCCATCCTTTTAAAGAATGGGATGGGATGGGATGGGATAGAATCAAATCGAACTGAACTGAATCAAATCGAATCGAATCAAATCGAATAGACTAGAAATATAAGGGACCATTGTATGTAGTTAGGGTACGGATTGTTCCATGAATTGCCCATTTCAGCTACGTATGTGTATGAGTACCAGGTTCTGACATAAAATGTGATTCATACTGTGGGTCTTGGTTAAGGAAAAAGGAATTAAAAAGCCTCTAAGCTAAACAGACAATCCCAAGTTTCCTTCGAGTTCTGGTTATATGTTCAATGATAAGTTAAGACCTAAAAATTACTTTTTCTTTAGTTATCAATATATATACGACCAAGATACCTTTTGGATCCCCAAAGATAAGTGATGTAGAGACTGGAATATATTTTTGTCATAGAAGCATGTTTTGTTTTTAAATGTCAGAGGAATTGGGTATCCAGTAGGAGACCCAAAGGAATAGAACAGTGGTGTTAAGCAAACATTGAAGGCAAAAACATTGTTCTTATGATTGTGTTCTTGGAACATATTTTTCCTTTGCTGGGTTCAAATGGTCATTTATATTATGCAACTAAGTTTTGTTCCCATGTGTGACCAGAAGAGCATCACATTCCTGCAAGTCTGTGAATAAATAAGTGTGCCTATGTCGAGAGTCTTATGGGCACAGAAATTTGGGGGGGGGGGGATTCTCACAGCATTCTATAGATTCATTCATTCTTAAAAAGGAGTGATTGAGTGTATCAATATCCCCCAGGACTGTCCTAGACGATAAGGACACAGTTGGCCTGTCCTCATGGAGCTTACATCCCAGTGGGAGAGATAGACAGTAAGAAAGAAAACAGTAAGTGCAAGGCAAAGAATGAAAACAGGCTTTTAGGGCCTGGGTAGCTGGTCCAGTGCTAGTGCGGATGATCCAGAAGGGCCTCTCTGATGGCTTAATGTATCAGCTGAGATGTGAAAAGCAAGAAGGGGGACCTGGGTAGCACAGTTGTTTAAGTGTCTGACACTTGGTCTCAGCTCAGGTCGTGATCTCAGGGCTGTGATCTCAGGGTCCGGCTCCATGCTCAGAACAGAGTCTGCTTGAGGATTCCCTCTCCTTCTCCCTCTGCCCTTCCCCCTACTTGCTCAATCTCTTGCTCTCTCTCTCTCTCAAATAAATAAATAAATAAATCTTAAAAAAAAAAAGGAAAGGAAAGCAAGAAGAACAATTACTCAAAGATCAGGGAAGATGAGTAAGTATTTGTGAATTGTGGCCCCACATCCCTTGCTCTGTTAGTGTTGATTAAATACATTTAAAATAAATAAAATCAGAGAAGAACACTGCAGGCTAAAGGAGGAGTGAATGATAGCTCCAAGGTGAGAATACGCTTGGCAAGTTCAAGAACAAAGAAAGTAGGCCTGTGTGCCGGGGCAGAGCGGGCCCAAGAGGAGGAGCCCCGAGGTGGGGGCCGGGCAGGTGTGGCAAGGTCACAGCCTGCAGGACTCTGCATCCGGGCAGAGAGTCTGAATTGTGTTCTGAAAGGATCATGAAGCCTTGCAGGCTCAAGCAAAAAGGGGCGTGAGAAAATAAGTGTCAAGAAAATGAGTCTGGCCACTGGATGGAAAAGGGATTGTGGAGAAGCCACACTGGGGAGGGAGACCAGCCCAAGCAACAGAGAAAGAAGTTTGGGTGGCCTCTGGGAGGATATCTGCCCCCCACTCCATGCTTTTGGTAGCCAAAGGCTTCTTGCTTGGCCAAGTAGTGGAAGTTGTGCCTGCCTTCCGTGGACACCATTGGGATTTTTCTCCGTAGCCTCCGTAGTGTTTTATTTTGGAAGGGAAAGCCAAAGCCCATTGCCTAAGGATAATTCAAACTACCTGGTACTAGAAGAATGACACCTCTTAGGAAAAATGTGAGAATGTCCAGTGCACCAGCTGCTTAGCAAAGGGACAGGTGATATTCCCACACCAGCAGACAGCTGGGTTGGAGCACAGGGCTGCCGTGGCCATGCAGGAGCCTGGGGCAGGCTGGCGGCGATTACTTGTTGGTGCCCAACTACCAGGTTGTCAGCGGAGCTGCCTGCCGACGGGGCCCACACAGGGCTCCCAAGATCAAAACAGCCATTTGTACTTCAAATAATAGCTTTGGTGCCATTTCCGAGATGCTTCTGAATGCTGTTACCTTCAAAGAACCTACTTCCCCCATGAAAAATGGGTATTTTAATGTCTGCCAAGCCATCATTTCATGAAGCTCACGTGATAGTGTCCAGAATGTTCTGGAGGCTTCCAGATGAAAGATCTCTAAGGGCCAGAACTTACTGAAGTCATGTAGGCCACCTCTAAAAGAGGAAAGGCTCAAAGGTAAATAATAGCATCAAGAGAAGTCCTTTGTCATGATATGTCCCATATCACTCAGCTTTGCTCCAGCTGGGCTCGTTGTGGGCGACGAAGGAGGAACCAAGCAAGTCTTGATTTGGGGAAGGAGAGCAGAGCACCGTGAACGTATGGGTGTGATTGTCTCCAGAATGGTGGCGATAAGAGGGTTGATAGGAGGGTCTGAACTCAGGGATACACATGCTTTCATGAGGTGTGTCCAGACAGCCTTGCCTTCTAGGTTTTGCAGATAGCTTAAGTGGGGATCCTGTCACCAGCAAAATCTACCAGGGCACCCTGAGATAGAGGTGAAGGAGAGATTTCTCAGCCTGATTTTTTTTTTTTTAATAAATCAGAAAGACAGATGCAATGTGGGGTTTCCTGGGGTTGGGACTTGACTGAGAGGTTCCCTACCTCCTACTTGTGTTTACTCCGTTCCAGCCGCCACTGTTTAAGGGAGCCTCGGGGCCAAGGGGCGCCCACACGGCCGCGAGATGCTGGATTTCACAGCAAGCTCATTAGGCAAGGGTGCCCTTCCCACATAGTGGTGGTGCCTTGCAGGCACAAGGACGGGAAATTATGTGAGGAATGTGACAGCACCAAGTCTGAACAGAGAGGATGGGACGTTGGCGCAGGCCTGCTCAGTCTTGATTTCAGCCTCCGGAGGAGCTGGAGGAGGTTGGCCGCCTTTCTCTGCCTCACGGATGGGATAGCCAGGCTGCCGGTGGCTCTTCTGCCCTCTGCCCACATAGCGGTGCCTTTGCGGAAGGACGGGGAACATACCCTCGCGACTTCGAATCCGCCATGTCAATTGGGAGGATGAAGAAGGGTTGGCCGGGCCCCTTGTTGGGGTGCAGGTGGCAGGGGACAGTGAGGGGAGCAGTAGCGAGTGCCCCTTGGGCAAGCACCTGGCTTGCTCTTCTTCTACTTCTCTGCACCCTGAGGTGAGATCTGCAGCATGTTTCTAGAAGGACAGACAAAAACATGTCCAGGAGAAAGAGAGGTGGAAAAGCTGCTCTTGCAGAGACCCGGGAGTAGATAAGACAGAACAATTACTGTTTGCAAATGTGGAGGACTGTTAAGGAGAACAGAGATGAGACTCTTTTTTTTTAATCAATGAATGGCGCCTGGGATGATAACTGGAAATACCAGAGAAAAGGTGCCTCTCAATATGTGTGTTTGCTAATGATAAGAACAGCGAAGAGTGGGGGCTCCAGGTGAGGATGCCCAGAGTTCAAATCCCAGGCCTGTGACTAACCAGCTCCGCCACCCTGAGTAAGTTAGACAACTGCTGAGTTTGTTTTCCCATCTGTAAAATGGGCATTTGTTCAACAGTTTCTTATTCAGCACCAATTACATGCCATGTTCTAGGTATGAGAAACCCAAGGGTGGGGAATAAAAGGCACGAAATCCCACGGTTTGTATTCTAATGGGGAGAAAGAATAAGGAACAAAGTAAAATATCCACTATGCTGTATAGTGGAAAGGATAATGAGAACAAAAGACAAAAACACAACATAAAGAGCGGGTGGGGATATGGATGTGTGTGTTCATAGTAAAAATCTCTACTTCCTGAGGTTTTTAAGATTGAATGAAAATACATGCATTGAAAGCCCTCCACATGGTAAACAATAAAACCTAGACTCTTTCTTGTCCTATCCAACAATGGAAAGGCCATTGAGCCTTCGATGGCCCAGGGCTCTCTGCCCCTGGCTGTGTGACAACGGGCAAGTTACTTCTCTCTTCTTGGAAATGTTGGATTCGGAGTAAATGAGCCGGTGTGTGGCCTGCTTAGAGCAGTGTCCAGCACGTAGTAGTAGGTGCTATGGAAGTAATAACCAGTGCTGTGAGCACTCCTCCCCGAGTAGCAGGACCCCCCCCCAGCCCCATCCATCAGCTGTCCTGTCGTGGAGCACTGAAGATGCAGAGCAAGTACTCGGGGAGAGTAAGAATGCACAACCAGCGAAGAGGAGGCTTGCTCCAAAATATGACCCCACCACCCTAAAGAAAGTCCTGAGCAGTAGCATGGCCTTCCTCTGGCAAAGGGCTGATTCTGTTGACGGCATGCGTGTGGATCCTCAGGCCATCCATCCCAGAGCTGAGATGATGATGGGTGGGCAGCCTGGTTAGCGATGCTGTCAAGGTTATCCCGTTGCCAATGTCACAGGCAGGCTTTGTTGTTCAGAGGGGTGACAACCGAGGTGTGAATGAGTTGGGAAGGCTTCCATTAGCTAGGTGGGGTGCACTGACTAAAAATTCAGGTTTCTCTTTTGCACGGGTGCAAACTGTCACCCACATCCTTCTTAGCCTCTATCAGCTGCTTGTTTCATGTAAGCTGCAGCACCGGACAGAGAGCTTAGACAAAGCCAGCACCATCCATCGTCCCACTTACCGTGGAGGAGATGGAGGCGTGAGGAGGGTAAGCAGTTTATCCAGCCCATGTAGCCAGGGGTGGGGAGCTGGCAACGGAAACTTCGGGATCTGATTTCTGATCTCAAAACTGGATTTTATCAAACTTTACAAGTTATGTGTTTCTTAAAATAAGTTACAGTGATGTCATGGTTACCCCTAGATCCGGTATCCTCCCGCACTTGGAGGGGGGCGGTGGATGAGAGCCAGCGCCATCAGCCTGGGGATGTGGGTGCATGGCACATGGGAAAGTACTGGGTGGGTGTCATGGACTGGGGCAGGGCACGTTCCCAGAGGGGCAGAAGAGAGAAGAAAGGCAGGACTGAGACTTGCAGCCCTAGCTATCTCCCCTTACCCAGAATCATAGCATTCTCCTCTTCACCCTATGGACCCTCTGGAGAGGAGAGGAAGAATTCCTCTGGGAGCTGGGATTTTGTTGTTGTTGCTGGCCAGAATGGTGGAGTTGAATTGGCCCCGAAAGGAAAGGCAGTCCCTACACTGCTGATGAGTGTGGGCCCCCCGCCCTGTGTCCAACGTCTGCCATATCAGCTGTACTCAGTTGGCCTTCAGCACTGGATGCACCCTACAGCGCGATGGCCCTGTCCCGGGGACTGCTGCCCCAGCTCTCAGTGGGGCTGGCCAGTCACTCTCTTCATTCCTCAAACTGTGGGGAACGTGTGCAAAGCTTCCCGGAGGCCACAGTCATTGGCTGAACTTAGTCTGGTCCTATTTGAGTGTAATTGCAAGCCTGTCAGAGAAAGGGGAGTTAGAATCGAACTTTGCAAACCTCTTACCAGTTCACAAGGCTGGAGATACGTTACGTCCGCATTTGACTTGACATTCATGCCTCTGAGAGGGTATTATTGAGGCTTCTATTTACTGCTCAAGAGAAGGGAGCTCAGGGCTGTTAAGTTACCAGCTTAAAAAGATCACAACCATCAAGAAGCATCTATGAAGCCAAGTTTTATGTCTCAGAATCCATGTTCTTTAGGCATTCCTCAGTAGGTGGTAATGAGATATGGAATAGCATATGCATGTAAAATAACATTAAGTAAAGAAGCAAAATTTACATATAGTATGTAGCCAGAGTGCAGGAAGCAGGAATACATAACTGGGCATTGATAAAAGTAAGAGGGAAATGGAATTGATGGAAACAGAATTTAGTGATTATTTGCTCTTACTTCCTGTTAAACTTTACGCACGTCCACCTTAAATAAATGTTTGTATATAAACGTTCATCTTACAGACATGGGTTACAAAATGGTTGTGCTTTCCTGAGTAGCTTCCCTGGATTTTCTTGTTTTTGTTTTCCCTTTTCCTCGTATTCTATGGGAAGAAGAAATAGGAATTGACGTGTCATCTGCAAAACCCCCTATTATTGGGGAACTCAAATCATCCAAAGTCTCTGTACCTTCATGCTGGTAAATTGTATTTCCAAGGAAGAAAATAGTTAAGTGTGCAGCTCGTCACGGAGTGTATTCAGTCACTAAAGCTGCCAGGTTTTACCCTGGATGGAAAAGAAACATTAATACCCCTTGAGGGAACTCAAAGGTCATATCTGTTGATGAAGCGGAGACTTCTTTTCTTCTCTGTATGAGCTATTATCTACTGCTGTGTCACAAATTACCACAAACTTAGTGGCTGAAAGCAAAACCCATTTATTGCCTTGCATTTCTGTACACAGTAGTCAGGGCATACCTTGATTGGATCCTTTGCTCAGGATCTCACAAGACTGCCATCAGGGCGTCAGCCAACTCCACAGTTGTTAGCTGGAGCCCAGGATCATCTTCCAAGTTCATTCAGCTTCATGGCAGAACCCAGTTCCTCATGTTGTAGGACTGAGGTCCCTGTTTTGTGGCTAGCTGTGGGCTAGAGACCACCCCCAGCTTACTAGAGGCTGCCCCTAATTCCTGGCCAGCATGAGGACACCTGGAAAAGTCCAGCTGGTACCTTAATAGGGCTTATTTATTGCGTGAACATTTTGTAACAACCTCATAATAGAAGCTTGGGAATTTTTTAGGAGCTTCACAAATATTAGCTCATTTAATCCACACAAGATATTAGGAGGTAGGCAAGATTCTTATTGCTATTTTACAGATGGGAAAAACTGAGGCACAAAGAAGATAGGTCATGGCCCACATTCACACAGCCAGCAAATGCAGCCCCAATTGAAGTCTGCGCCCTTAACCCCTGCCCTCGCTGCCTTGTCTATCTTCCCCGGCAGGTGAGTCCTTCCTACTGCAGGCACTGTGGATTAGGCATTATTTCCAACAGCTTGAGGGGCCTGGCTGGGGAAAGCAGAGCTCCTTTTGCAAATAGACCCTCCCCCCCTCAGCTCATCGTTTCACCCAGATGCTCCATTGTACAGCCATGTCCTCATGCATGAACCCGCACATTGTGACTTTGAAAGCTCCATGACATTACCTTCATTCAAGCAGTGTGAAGGATGCAAACTATTATATACAAAAATGGTCTGGAATGCATTTAAGTTGATTTTAATTTTCCTCTACTTTTTCACAAGAGTTGTTTAATTTTTTCTTAGGTTATTTCTGGATGTTGCGGGGGGGCTGATAGTTAGAATGATGAAGGCCAAGTTTGAACAGTCAGCTTTACTCTTCTGAAATATAGTGCCAGAAATATTGGGGCCATTCACATTGCCACAGAAAATTGAAGGGTTTACTCACTATCCTACACAGGCTAGGTTTGATGTTTCTTAGATTTTTTGTTAGGTTTATGATGATTATAATGATGTCTTAGAATGGCTTCAGTTAGCATTTCCTTTATTGTCAGTGATATGGTTAGTGTGCACTTGTAGAGTGAAGTTTTTACTTTTTGAAATCATTTCGTTGTGTACTTCTTTAAATAACATTACAGAACTTTAAACTAGAAATATCAATCTATGGTATGGTAGCATGCACCTTATGTCCATATAGGTTATGTTATGCTGAAACCAGAGTTTTGGACTTTGGGCTACAGGAAAGCTAAAACACAAGAGGTAACCCGGGTGTTATATGATTTTGTGAGCACTTATACGTCCCTGGTAATTGATTGACTTAATGCAAGTGGCTTCTAGCATAAGTTCAGCACGTAACAATTCCTTCTCATACAAGCTGAGAACAACACATCACATCATGGGGGATGGAGGAAGCAGGAAAGGGGATGCAGGGCAGATGGGAGTATTGAAATGGGAGCTTTTGAGAACTGCTTGGAGTCCAGAGGTGCTTCCAACACTCCTTTCCTCTGATGTTTAAACTTGGATTCTGAGTTTACTTTACAAACAATGGATCTCAAGCATCCTGGCTGAAAGTGCTGATGAATCAGAAGAAAGCACCCAGCTGGGGTACTTCCAGTAAAGTCCTTGATGTCAGGACCGAGTGGGAAGGTTCTCCCCCACCCCGGGGAGGAGCTGAAACTTCCATGGCAGGGGCTGTGGGGCTGGCTTCCTCCTGGGGAGGGGGCTTCGTGGACTGCGCTAAAATCAGGCTCAGGTTGAGGGGGAGCTTCTGCTTAAACAAGGTCGAGGTGATTATGGGGTCACTCTTGCTGCGACAGACATTTACACAGGTGCCAGGCTGCCAGCACCTCTCAGCTCCTTTGTGGAGCTCCCAGCCAGCATTTCCTGGCCACATCGACAGATGGTTCCCTGAAGCTGACTGGAAAGAAAGACCTCTTGATAATGAGCCCAGCGCTCTCTCCCTCCCACCCCCAGGCTCTCCCTTTCTCTTTCTCTCACAATTTCTCTCTCTGACAATTTACATTCCTGGGCATGAAAGGTGTAAGCACTTTAGTTTTGCCTTTCTGACCAGCTCAAGAGGGGAACGTGATGGCCCCCCACCCCCACCCCTGGTGCCCACATGTGATCATGAGCACACCTGTTGACACAGGGAGAGGGTCTGAAATCTCAGGGCTAGCACCTTCTGATGGATGGATCTTCTGTCTCTGCTGGGCTGGTGTTGGAGCAGAGGTAGTACTCCTAGACAGAAACCAGTCTCCCTGCCCAGTGTAGGACTACACATCCTGAGCACCAGTTTCTAAGGTGTTCAGAAACCCGGTATGGATTCACACAGGAACAGCTATCTTGTGAAGGTCAGTACCCATCCCGGTTTGACAGGGTCGCAGCCCTTAGATCGGTGGTTTGTGAGGGGAGTTGGATGCCATGGGCAGTGTCTGTGGGAAAGATTTTCCTTGAGAGCCCTTACAGCTTTGGGGGTCCCATTCTGAGAGAAGTTGTTCTTGTTTAAGTTTTCCCTTTGTAGATAACAATATGCCAAAAACCTGGCTTTGTAGCCATGACACAAACCTGCTGAGTGCTGTTTAAGATACACATCAACTTAGACCTTGGCTTTGCTTCTTCTCACATAAAATGGAGCCAAATTTCTTATCTTCCGGTTTAAAAAAGTATACCAAAAGCCACTGCATTTAAGGGAACATGCCGCCCCTGTCTCCTTGTCATATCACCAGGAGAACTTCAGCTTTCATTTTAGATCCCTTTCTTCATCCTTAATTATTTCCTCTTCATTTTGATTTCAAACATTCTTCACCATCAGTTGATAATTGATAATGAATTGGATAGAACATAATGGATCCACATAAAGGATGAGGCCATTTAATGTTTTCCAGATGCAGGCAGTTGTCAGGAGAACCAAACGAGGCTGGAGGTCCCGGGACCCCATGACTCACATAACCAGGACTCTGAGGCCATGCTCTGTTTTCCAGAATCCACATTCAAAGCATGGGATGAGGTGGGAATGAAGGGAATGATCAGCAGTGTGTGTGAAGTTTTACCACGGTGCTATCGAATCTTATCTCCTAGTTAAAAAAACAATAATACCGGGCACAGTTTCTATCACACTGCTGGAGGGTTCATTTTTGGCGAAATTATAGTCCCAGAGCTGACGGATGCTGGACTGTTCACAGATGTGAAGAACAGAATGAAATGGCACCTGTAATGATAACTACACGGCTGTCGGTCATCTTTAGCTTCCAAATTCATATCTCTTTAATAAATGATAAGCCAGGTAGTATTTGAAATCCATTTCCGAGCTAGAGGACGGTGTGGGGGTGACCACAGATGGCAGGTACAAGGCATCTGGGACTCGTTCTAGTTGCAACTCCAATGCGATAGTATGTAGTGCGACTTTGCTTCACGCCATAAATGTGCCAGTTTGAAAACTGATGGCATCTGCAAATAAATATTATATTTTAAGTTACTCTGGAAACGTGGCTCGTTTTTAAGCCATTTTTCCTAGTTATCACATCCAGGAGCAAAAGGAGGGGTTAGGGACCCTGGTCCCCATGCACGATGTTAGAACGACTTAAAACACAGCACCTCCGTCTTCCTCATTTGCCGCTAGAATCCGAGATGAGATGATACAACAAAAACTTACAGCCTTCACCATGGGTGAGCCCCCCACGCCGTGTCCCTCTCTCCAGCGCCTACCGATTGTTTTCGGCGTCTCTCCTCAGTGGACATTTAATCCTCTTAGGCTCCCATTCTCTCGGGTTGCCCTGAACCTCTGGGAACAGAAGAAGGAATTGGCTGCGATCACATCCATTGGCAGGAAGACCAGGCGGGGCTGGTCATCCTGCCTGGGACTCCGTGCGCCGCAACAAGGCATGGTGGGCTTTGGGGCACCGTGCGGGGGGCAGACAGTCGGGCTGCGGCAGGCGGGTCCCTCGGAGGGATGAGCTGGACCCGCCCGGGGCGGGGGGCTGAGTATGGGGCAAAGCATTAGTGCGGAAGCTGCTCTAAGGGCTGGAATAAGATGTCACTCTTAAAAGGCCTTGTCTGAAACTTTGGCTTGACACAGAGCATTTTAGGGATAAGGGTTTCTCGGAGTCTCCCTTTTATTTTATTCCGAGGAAATCAAAGCGCTTTTGAGTTCCTCGCGTGAAAGGCACTCAGGGCATTCAAGGCTATGTAGCATTATTATGATTTTGATGGGTGGAGTGCAACCCACTCCTTCAAAGCCCCAGGAAAGGAAACCCATGCAGTAAATTAGCCACAGACTCAAAGCGCCAGCTTGGGCCCAGCTAGTCACACTACGCCCTGTGTCACGTGTTTCGGCTGCTCTTTTCTCTGCCCTCCATGTAATCCCTGAAAAAAAAAAAAAAAATAGAAGCCTTTTTGTGTGCCCGGGACGGGTGGGGGAGGGGCTGGCCGTGCAAATCCCCCCGCCTGGATGCAAAGCTGCCTGGGGTTGCTAGGGAGATTTTTCAGCCTCTGCGGAAATTAAGGAGCTCATGGAAGCAGCTTATTCTCCATTTGTGGCGAGTTCAAGTGGGACAATGCATCTGTGTGGCAAAGGATTACCCAGCCAGTCACAAAAGCATCAGGACCTTTTAATCTGAAAATCAGAATTGTGTACCCAGTGACCCCACCACCAGAGGAGGGCGTCATGCTGGAATGAAGGGACATTTTCTTTCTCTTGCTGGCAGAACTTTCTCCTGTGGAAATATCACTGTGAAGCTTCTGACATTTCAGAACTCAGGGTATATGCTAACATTCCCTCAGGACCCCAGCAGGGTTGGATCTCTCTGAGAGGAGCTGTGGGCTGCCACCTCCCGATGTGCCTATGGCCTGGGACACCCCAGGGAAGGGGGAGTTTGTATTCGTTTTAGAGGAACAAAGGATGCCTGGGGCGCCAGGTGGGACTGTCCATTCTCCCCTGACACATGGGTTCCTGTGAAGAATGTGCAAGGGCTTCATTTTATTTACCAGCTCACTTCTGGCCAGTTTTGTTTCTTTTAACTCAAGGGGTTTATCCACTGGGAAGGCCAACATATCAAAGTACAAATCGAAAGAATAGTAAAATATATGTCATGTGTCTATGAGATGTATTCCAAAGCCAAGTGTAAACTTTTTGCTAACTCGTTGGCTAGGATTTAATCATTACTTTTTTTTTGTATAGATAAGAATGCAGTTTTGAATGTCAAGAAGATGTTAAATCTTACCAATGGCATTCATTCCAGCGAGGCATTCAGAGAGCCTCGAAATTCTCTGGAGATAGCCCTTGCTTTAATGTCTATGTCTCTTAGTGATTGGGATACAAGGGTGCACCTCTTTACATGCTTCGTCAGCTGTGAAGTCCCTAAGAGCATTTCCGTGAAGTAACACATCAAGGTGGCCAGAAACTCGCATGCCTGATCATGGGTGTTTCGAAGTTTGGTTTTAATGGCTCCTCTTTATGAACCTATGTCTGTTGAAAAGCCCAAGGCTGACCAAAGGGCTACTCCTGAAACCCAGAGAATATGGCAAATGAGTCTGTGTGCAAAGTTTACAGTAATGCCTTTGGGGCACAGTGTTCTTCTAAGATGATGGGCTCTGAGTTCCTGGCCTTAGGAATTACTATAGATGTGTTTCTGGAAATCATCGGCCCATTTTCCGCTGTCCTATGGAAGGCCGACCGGAAGACAGACTGAAAGCTGACCGTGGTCTGGAAGAACGTGAAGCTAGGAACAGCACCCCTTGTGGGGACCTGTGGTATGCGCAGCTCTGGGTGCCCCAGAGGGTCCCTGATGGGGGTGAAGAGGGGAGGAGAGGGTCCGGGGCCAGAGCATGGAAGGCACTGCTGCTTTGGGGGGTGATGCCAGGATTATGGCATTCTCCACTGGCTGCCCTACAGTGAAATCTGACAACATCCTGGGAGGAAGAGCAAGACCAATATGGCTTGACTCCATTTTTCATAACAGAACGGAAGACTCAGATGGTTGAAGTGACTTCCAACACAACAGAGGCTCACCAGAGTTGTGCTGGAATTCGAATCCAACATTCTTCCTTCTGTTTATTGGTCATGTTATTACCATTGTGAAGTAAACGGATTGGTGGATATTTGTTTCTCAAATGACCAAACACTATGATTAAGTCATACCATTGGGTCATTACTTAAGAAATGGGTCATTTTTGTTGAAAAAAAAGGAAAAACAGATGGTAATGAACTTGCCTAATTTATTATTCCAAGAACAATTTCAGCCTAAAATAAGCCTTTATCAGGAAAGCAAATGCTATGTTTCCTCTTCTCCCCTCCCGTCCCCTTCCCTCTCCTCTCTTACACCCCTTCACCTCTCCTCCTTATCCCTCTCTCTCCTCCCCTGCCCTCTCCTCCCTCCCCTTCAGGCAGCTATTTCCGGTGTTTCAACCTAGCCTCCAAAATGGCAAATCCGCTTTAATAATTGAAAATTTATTTCTTTAATTTTCGATTAGGTAATACATTCATGTGTTTTACACATCTGAAAATATAAAAAATTATGGCCAAGACCTTCTTCCCAGCACATTCCACATCTACCCAGTTTTCTCCTTTATCAAATTAGAACAAAGCAACAAGTAACCATAATAATTGACCTCTTGTATATCCTCTTAGAGATTTTCTTCACCCTTTCATAAGCAAATACAGATATGCATTCTCCCCTTTGGAAATGTGCCCTATATGTCTGTACCCTAACGTAACAATGCATCTCACAGACTTTTCCCCATCAGCATATATAGAGCTCCCTTATTCTTTTGGCAGTTGTGTCATATTGCATTGAAGCATGCACCAGAGTATATTAAATATAATTGATGAATGCACCAGCCTCCTACTAAAGGACACTCAGATTCTTTACACTCTTTTGTAGTTACAACAATACATTACATAACTATATATATATATATATATATATATATATATATATATGTATATATGATATACATACAACATATATGTAGGATACATTCCTGGAAGTCAAATTTCAGGGTCAAGAATGGATGTGTGTATAATTTACTAGATATTTCCAAAGAGCCATTCCCAGTCATTGTACATATTTATACACCTGCCATTCTATATGAAAATGCTCTTTATGCCACAGCCTTAACATAAGTATTTTATCAAACTTTATTTTTATCAAACTAAGTTAGAAATTGCAGCTTAACAAGGTTTTATTTAGCATTTCTCTTACTAGGAGTGAGATTGTTTCTTCTCATGTTTAAGATGCATTTTTTTCCTAATCATTTCTGAGGTTGACATTAGGAGTACGTGCATCCCTCATGTTGTTACCAGGCCCAGAACACTTAGCAGTGTGGGTCATGAGTGAGCATAAGTCCCGTTGACAGAGGGAGGGAATGGCATTCTCAGCTGAAGGAATGGCCAAGCAAAGACACAGAATTTTGTAGGTCCATGGCTTGTTTGGAAATGGATCAGGTCCATGGCTTGTTTGAAAATGGATCAAGTCCATATGACAGGGCCACAGGTGCCATGAGGTGGCACATGGGACTAGACAGCTAGGATGGAGCCAGATTATGGAGGGCACTGACTGCCAGGGCAAAGAGTTTAGACTGTTCTGCCTGGTGTGGACAACAATAGCAAGTTACTGGATAGAAATGCAGTATCTTGATTGCCTCTAACTGTTAGTGCAATGTGCACTGCTGTGTCCCGGACATAATATATAAGTTTATTCTGACAAGCAGAACATATTAAAAAGTCAGCCACTAAAAATAACATTAGTTGCAGAAAATCCTGGAGAGTCACAGATTGTTGGCGATTTGTGGTAGTTCAGAGTGTTGTGGTCCAGTTTCTGGTATCTTAGCAGCCCTCCCAGGCATTGGCTTTGATGCTGTCAGAGATCCTACCTCCACTCCCAACTCAGTCTCAGAGATAATGCTTTCTGGAGGTGCTTGGTTGGGTCAGTTGGTTAAGCAACTGCCTTTGGCTCAGGTCATGATCTCAGGGTCCTGAGATCGAGTCCCGCATTGGGCTCCCTGCTCAGCAAGAAGTCTGCCTTTCCCTCTGCTCCTCCACTCTGCTAGTGCTCTCTCTCTCTCAAATAAATAAATAAAATCTTAAAAAAAAAAAATAATGCTTTTGGGAATTGAAACTGGAGAGGGGAGATGGAAACCAACCCCCTTCCCCAGCCTGGGAGCAGTTAGAGGGCAGTGCCCCTAGGGCACTTTCTTCCTAAAAGGGATTCCCTAGGTTAGTAGATAAAGGAGAGGAAAAAGAGAAACCAGGCCAACTGAAGTCCAGAAAAGTTAAGGGTTTCCAGATCTCAAGATTTTCATTTCTGATCATTCTTATATGGATGAAGTCCAACATCCATTGATATATCCTGTTTTCATAGATATGAAGAGCTTGTCACCAAGAAATGGAATGGGTGTTCATACCTAAATATAAATTGTTTTTTGTGTTGGCTTCCGATCTGAGTGATTTTTGTGTTATGTGTGTCTTATTGGCATAAGCAGCCCAAGTTGAGAAATGTACACTGACTTCTTACTGTGCTCAGGGCTTGGGGGAAGGGAGGAGGTCCTGTCATCTTTACTGAAGCCCACATACTCATTCATTGTGCCTCCAACAGAGGGGAAAAGACCTCCGCTCCCTGTTGTATGAGCTATTTTATGAGCCTGGCTTTTTCATGTAAAATACAAGCTTTATAACCTTTCAACCTGTTCATGAACATTTATTAAGAAATGATCATAGAAGTTGATGTTATTTAACCAAATTATGAGAACAAACATGCAAGCAGAGACACACAAGACAGTTTGGATAATTCTGCTTTACACTTGGACATTTGGAAGTACGTGAACAGGTGTGAGTGTGTGTGAGTGTGTGAATGTGTGTCTGAAGAGACACATAGCAGGAGCAGGCCCTTCAGTTGCTCTCTCACCCCCAGGTACATCTTCACTCAGCATCGTTCATTACCTCTCCTGCCCTAAGAGACAGATGGTGTCCACACTCATGCTTTGCCAGAGATAATTATATGGACTCTCAGCAATTCTCAGAGCTCCTGGTCATTCCAGTCTCACAGCTGATGGGGAGGACTCCCAGGGTGGATGAGTCCGTGAGAAATTGACCTTCAATATCAAAATAATGAATAGGCTTTAATGTGATTCTAAAAAATCATTCAACCAGGAAAAGTTGGCTCCGATGAGAGAAGCAGTTTTCCCTGAGTTCTCATTTACATATGGTTTTCCAACTGCATTTTCTTAAGAACACAGAAGTACCAGTGGCTTGCCCAATAACTGAATTAAAAATGATTTCCTTATTAACTGTAGGTACTCCCTACCAACCAAACAAATACCAGTTTTTCTATGCTTTATAACTTTCTTCAAGGCCATAATTTCAAATTATCAGATGAAAACAAAATCAATGAGGGGCGTCTGGGTGGTTCAGTTGGTTAAGTGTCTGCCTTCCACTCAGGTCTTGATCCCGGGGTCCTGGGATCCAGCCCCGTGTTGGGCTCCCTGCTGAGCAGGGAGCCTGATTATCCCTCTCCCTCTGCCCCTCCCCCCGCTTATGCTCACTCTCTCTCTCTCTCAAATAAATAAAATCTTTAAAAAAAAAAGAAGAAAAGAATATCAATGAAATCAGGGACTTGGCTATTCTATCACCATGTTCTTCCTGACTCTTAGTAATCACAGTCAGAGTGCTCACCTATGTAAGTTAGTTTATATAATGGAAAAAAAACTCTGCAAATATGTCACTTGGTCCTCATATAACCCTACAAACTATTGATGTTACTGTTTTTCAGATAACAAAACTATCTTGGGATGGTTATTGAGTTTCCCAAGGTTCCACGGTGGTGAGTGCCTTTTGTCTGAATCACACGATCTTTACTGTTGTGTGTTATACCTTGATGTGAAATTTTAAACTTGGCAAGACACTGACTCTACATTTTTCTTGCATACATTTTATTCCTAGGGAGCACAGTCCTCTTTTGTACACAGTACACAGTTGTATTAATGTCTGGAGCAATAAGAGGGCAAACTTATGCCCATTTGTAGGTGAGATTCTAGAAGGCCATCCTCCCAATTCTCAGCATTACTGAGATCATCACCTCAGTGGAGTAGATACTCTTTACCTTGGCAGTACATGAGTGCCTGCCTGCTTGGGGTCTTTTTCCGCCCTTTTTGATTTTTTAAAGCAAAATATACAAACACCCAACTACTCACTTTAAAAGACAAAAAAGTTAACGTTTAGTCATTTTTTTTTGTTCTGGATTTTATTAAAATGGAATATGTAGAAGATGATAAAGTTGCATCTGGCTTTAACACCCAAGTACAAACCTGTTCACCTCCTCTGCATAGAACCACTGCCACAAATTTGGTAAGTGTCCCTCTAGTTTCTATCTTCTACATTTTCATTACATATATCCTCTTAAACAATATGTACTCCTGCTCTTTTAAAATTATGTTATAGGTTATATCTATCATCTTAGAAAACAATTCATTTTTTAGGGGCTCCTGGGTGGCTCAATCGGTTAAGTGTCTGCCTTCAGCTCAGGTCATGATCTCAGGGTCCTGGGATTAAGCCCCATGTTGGGGTCCCTGCTCAGTGGGGAGTCTGTTTCTCCCTCTCCCTCTTCCCCTCTCCCTGCTTGTGCTCTCTCTCAAATTAATAAATTAAAAAAATCTTTTTAAAAAATTTCATTTTTTAAATTCAGCATTACATTTCAAAATCTATTTATTTTCATTTATATAATCAGCATGTAGCTGAATTTTAAAATTCAATCTCTGTATTTTAACATGTGAGTTAAATTAATTTATAGTTCATGTGATTACTGGGCATGTTTGTACTTATTTCTACAATTGTATGTATGTTTTCCATTCACCATGCTTTTTCTGAGACATGTTCTAACTCTCATTCATTACATTTATTTAAAGCCATAAGTTCATTAAAAATGCACCCTTATGAAAAAACCTCAACATCACTAATCATCAGAGAAATGCAAATCAAAACCATAATGAGATACTACCTCAAACCTGTCAGAATGCCTAAAATCAAAAACACAAGAAACAACAAGTGTTGGTGGTGATGTGGAGAGAAAGGAACCATTGTGCACTACTGGTGGGAATGTAAATTGGTGCAGCCAATGTGGAAAAATGGAATACTACTCAGCCATAAACAAGAATGAAATCTTGCAAGATCTGGATGAATCTAGAGGGTATAATGTTAAGTGAAATAAGTCAGTCCGAGAAAGACAAATACCATCTGATTTCACTCATATGTGAACTTTAAGAAACAAAAACAAATGAACAAAGGAAAAAAGAGACAAACCAAAAAACAGACTCTTAATTATAGAGAACAAACTGATGGTTACCAGAGCAGAGATGGGGGAGGATGGGTGAAGTAGGTGATGAGGATTAAAGAGTATGCTTACCATGATGAGCACTGAGTGATATACAGAATGGTTGAATCACTGTGTTGTACACCTGAAACTAATACAAAGCAGTATGTTAACTATGCTGGAATTAAAATTTTTTTAAAAAGTGAACCCTTATGCATATTTTCATTTCATCCTTGCAGCAACTCTTCTAGGCATATTTTTATAATCATCTTAAGACCCTAACTCATGTATGATCCTGGGCAAGTTTCTCCCTCCCTCCATTATTTTCCTCTTGCAGTTGGCTAGTTACATGTCAGGGTTTTTCCCACATGCTGATCATCTTTGATAACAATACCAACCACAGCAGTAATGACAGCTGTCTTTTATTGAGAGACTGCTATATTTTAGAGAGCATTCCTAAAAAAGAGTAAGTTCTTGGTAAACACAAGGTTCTGAACCAATTGCAAAATAGAGCAAAAGTCAGAGATGGTTGCCTTCTCAGCTGGACTAAGAATGTGTCATGACCACCATCTCAAATGAGACTTCTCATTCCTTCCTTCTCAGTTTAGATGGGAAATAAAAACAAATATATAATCACACTGGGAATCTCTGGCCTATGAGACTGAATGCCCTTGAAACTGTCATCCCTCAGATGGAGAATAGAGACGTTATGATAAAGATGTCTCACTTTCAGTTCATGCTCATCCTGTTACTGTGATAAATTCTTCTCGAATTAAACACTTTCACATTCTTATCATTGGCAAGGTGCAGTGGTGGAGACGATACTCTGAGCTGATAACTCATTAAATGTCTAAACAAATCACCAAGTAGAAACCAAATCATAATCAATCTTTCCATCTCTGTTTACTTATGATCCAGATCATTCTGGTAAAACCAACCTATTGCTTGTTCAGCTTTGATAAATCTAAAGAGAAAAAACTTTCTAAATTCAAACGAAGAAATGATTGAGCAGGATCATTTGATAGGATAATATCTCTTAAATATGTGGGGCTTGAAAGAATGAGAATTGCACAAGCTTGAAATACCAACTTGTTCTCATTTTTGGAAGATTTTCCAAGAACTACTTATTGGTGAATTGTTACTTTCTAATGTAAACTTTAGTGCTATTATTTTCTCTCTCAGCACTGCTTTAGCTGTGTCCCACACATTTTGGAATGCTTTATTTTTATTTTTATTCAGTTCAATGTATTCTTTTTTTTTCAAGATTTTATTTATTTTACAGAGAGTGAGAGAGCACAAGCAGGGGGAGCAGTAGAAGGAGAGAGAGAAGCAGGCTCCCTGCTCAATCCCAGGACCCTGGGATCATGACTTGAGCCAAAGGCAGACGCTTAACCATCTGAACCACCCAGGTGCCCCAGTTCAATGTATTCTTAAAAATATTTTCCTTGAGACTTTTTCCTTGACCTACAGATTATTTAGAAGTGTACTGTCTAGTTTCCAAGTGTTTCAAGATTTTCCTGTTATTTTTCTATTATTCGCATTGTGGTCAGAGAACACACTCTGTATGGTTTCAGTTCTTTAGTATTTGTTGAGGTTTGTTTTACAGCCCAAGATATGACTTGTCTTGGTAAGAGCTTTGTGGACACTTGAAAAGAGTATGTCTTCTGTTGTCACTGGGTGAAGTATTCTATAAACGTTGACTATATCCTGTTGATTAATGGCATTATTGAGTGTTCTATATCCTTTCTGATTTTCTGTGTAGTTGTTCAACAGTTGTTGAGAGAGATATTCCATAATTTTATTTTTAACCTATCTATACTGTATTTGAAGAGAATTCCATTCAGATTGTGTGTGTGTGTGTGTGTGTGTGTGTGTGTGTGTGTGTGTGTAGAGTTGGGACATATTTACACATTTCTTCTTTTTTTCTTTAAATCTACTTTGATAATATCTGCATTTGATATATTTAAACCATTTACACTTAGTGTAATTATTGATATGTTAAAGTTTAAGTCTGCCATTTTATTTTTTGTTTTCTTATTGTTTCCTGTTTTTCTCTTTCTTGTCTATGGTGTTTTTGAGTGTATCTTTTCATATAGATTTTTAGCGGTTCTAAGTATTATATTATACATGTATAATGTATCACAGTCTATTGATGTTGACATTTTATCAATTTGAGTGATGTGCAGAAACCTTACTCCCTTTCAGTTCTTTTACCATCCCTCATTTATAATAGAATTGACTTTAATATTTCCTCTACATATGTTGAGAAACACATCAGAAAATGTTATAATTTCTGCTTCAAAATCAAACATAATTTAGAAAACTCAAGGAAAAGGAGAGTCTACATAAAAACATATTTTTCCTTTTTTCATTATCTTTCATCTTTCCTAATATTCCCCAAATTCCTTTTTTTTTTTTTTTTAAAGATTTTTTATTTATTTGACAGAGAGAGACACAGCGAGAGAGGGAATACAAGCAGGGGGAGTGGAAGAGGGGGAAGCAGGCCCTCCGCCGAGCAGGGAGCCCGATGCGGGGCTCGATCCCAGGACCCTGGGATCATGACCTGAGCCGAAGGCAGACGCTTAACGACTGAGCCACCCAGGCGCCCCCCAAATTCCTTTTTTTATCATTTCCTTTCAGTTTCAAGAACTTCAATTAGCCATTACTAAGGGTAGGTCTACTGGTGACAAATTCTCTTAGTTTTCCTTTATCTGAATATGTATTGGTTTCCCTTACATTTCTGAAGGATATTTTTGCCGAATATAGGATTCTAGGTTGACAGTTCTTTTAACACTTGAGAAATCTTGTGACACTTCCTTCTGGCCTTCAAGGCTTCTGATGAGAATTCTATTGTCATTTAATCGTTTTTCCTTACAACTAAGGTGTTATTTCTCTTTTGCTGCTTTCAAGATATTTTCTTTGTTTTCAGTTTGCAGAAGTTTGATTATATTGTGTCTTGGCATGAATTTCTTTGGGTTTTTATTGTTTGGAGTTCACGCTGCTTCTTAAGTCTTTAGGTTTATGTCTTTTGCCAAATTTGAAAAATTTTAGTAATTACTTCTTTGAGTGCCTTTCAGCCCTACTTTCTTTATTCTCCTGAGACTATCATAACACAAGTATTAGGTTTTTGTCATAGTACCACAAATCCCTGAGGCCCTGTTTATTCTGTTTTTTCAAAACAAAGGATTTTTCTTTATTGTTAGAATTGGGTAATTTGTATTGTTCTATCTTCAAGGTAGTTGACTGCTTTTTTTTTTGTCTTCTCTATTCTTCTGCTGAACTTATCCATAGAATTTTTAATTTCAGTTATTATATACTTAAGTTCTAAAATTTCCATTTGTTTCCTCCTTATTTCTTGGTATTTTTTTCTATTTCTTTGCTGAAACTCTGTATTTTTAATTTGTTTCAAACATGTTCATAATTGCCTAATGAAGCATTTTTATGATGGCTGCTGTAAAATCCTTAGATAATTTCAACATCTGTGTCACCTCAGTGTTGACCTCTGTTAATGACCTTTTCTCATTCAAATTGAGATTTTCTGTGTTCATGACATGATGAGTGATTTTCAACTATATCCTGGACATTTTGGGCATTATAAGACTTTGGATCTTATTTAAGCCTTCTGTTATAGCAAGTGTGTGTGTGTGTGTGTGTGTGTGTGTGTGTGTATGTGATGTTATTATTGTCATTCAGTTTATTTCTAAATATAAGTCCCACATTGTTAATATTTTTGCCTTATATATTTAATTATTTTTTAAAGATATTAAAAGAAAAATGTCTGCAGTATTTAATACCATTTTTATTATATCCATCACCCTTTTCTTTGTGAACATCTAAATTTCCATCTGCTATCCTACTCTGCCTTCCTGAAAAATTTTCTTCAGTATTTATTGGCAGTAAATTCTTTCAGCTTTTGTTTGTCTAAAAAGTCTTTGTTCTGCCTTAATTTCTTTAAGATATTTTCTCTGGACATAGAATGCTGGGTTGATTGATTTTTCTTTCAATACTTTAAAATGTCTCTCAATTTTCTTTAGGCTTGATTAATTTCTGATGAGAAGTTGGCTCTATTTTTTTTTTTCCTGTGTATGTAAGTTTTCTTTATTCTCTGGCTGCCTTCCAGAATTTTTTAAAATCTATTTTTCTACAGTTTGATTTTGATGCACTTAGGCTGTTTTTTTTTTTTTTTTTTCAAATCCTGCTTCAATTTTCCTGAGATTCTTGTTTGTTGACCCTTATTAATTAAAAAAGTTATCCAGCCATTGTCTCTTCAAATATTTCTTCTGCCCACTCTCTGTCTACTACAATTATATGTATTTGATATTGTCCTACAACTTTTATGTTTTGTTCTATTATTTTTTCTTTGTTTTATGTATTTCATTTTAATTTGTATTTACCTATATGTTTTCACTGATTTTTTTTATTCCTTTAAGTCCAGTTTGCTGATAAGCCCATTGAAGGATTTCTTCATCTCTGGCATCATGTTTCTTTTTTTTTTTTTTAATTTTTTTTATTGTTATGTTAATCCCCATACATTACATCATTAGTTTTA
>NW_022589808.1:207844-255383 GCF_004348235.1 Phoca vitulina
AGTCCATCAAAATCCTAAAGGAGAACACAGGCAGCAACCTCTTCGACCTCAGCCGCAGCAACTTCTTCCTAGAAACATCGCCAAAGGCAAGGGAAGCAAGGGCAAAAATGAACTATTGGGACTTCGTCAAGATAAAAAGCTTTTGCACAGCAAAAGAAACAGTCAACAAAACCAAAAGACAACCGACAGAATGGGAGAAGATATTTGCAAATGACGTATCAGATAAAGGGCTAGTACCCAAAATCTATAAAGAACTTATCAAACTCAACACCCAAAGAACAAAGAATCCAATCAAGAAATGGGCAGAAGACATGAACAGACATTTTTCCAAAGAAGACATCCAAATGGCCAACAGACACATGACAAAGTGCTCAACATCGCTCGGCATCAGGGTAATCCAAATCCAAACTTCAATGAGATCTCACGTCACACCAGTCAGAATGGCTAAAATTAACAAGTCAGGAAAGGACAGATGTTGGCGCGGATGCAGAGAAACGGGAACCCTCCTACACTGTTGGTGGGAATGTAAGCTGGTGCAGCCACTCTGGAAAACAGTATGGAGGTCCCTCAAAAAGTTGAAAATAGAGCTACCATACGATCCAGCAATTGCACTGCTGGGTATTTACTCCAAAGATACAAATGTAGGGGTCTGAAGGGGTACGTGCACCCCGATGTTTATAGCAGCAATGTCCACAATAGCCAAACTGTGGAAAGAGCCAAGATGTCCATTGACAGATGAATGGATAAAGAAGAGGTGGTATATATATATACAATGGAATATTATGCAGCCATCAAAAGGAATGAGATCTTGCCATTTGCACTGTCGTGGATGGAACTGGAGGGTATTATGCTGAGCGAAATAAGTCAAACAGAGAAAGACATGTATCATATGACCTCACTGATATGAGGAATTCTTAATCTCAGGAAACAAACTGAGGGTTGCTGGAGTGGGGGGTGGGGTGGGAGGGATGGGGTGACTGGATGATAGACACTGGGGAGGGTATGTGCTCTGGTGAGTGCTGTGAATTGTGCAAGACTGTTGAATCTCAGATCTGTACCTCTGAAACAATGCAATATATGTTAAGAAAAAAAAAAAGAAGATAGCAGGAGGGGAAGAATGAAGGGGGGGAAATCGGAGGGGGAGAAGAACCATGAGAGACGATGGACTCTGAAAAACAAACTGAAGTGTCTAGAGGGGAGGGGCGTGGGAGGATCGGTTAGCCTGGTGATGGGTATTGAGGAGGGCACGTTCTGCATGGAGCACTGGGTGTTATGCACAAACAATGAATCATGGAACACTACATCTAAAACTAATGATGTAATGTATGGTGATTAACATTACAATAAAAAAATTAAAAAAAAAAATCATTTTGAGCAGTCTAGTGATAAAGGTAGGGGAATAATCTGGGTGATAATATTTTTGGCAAAAAAACATGAGAAATAAGTATCAAGTAATAAGACAGATTTTATGTGTGTGGTTAATATCCCAGTATTTCTCAAAGAACAGAGGTAAACTGTTAAAATACATTCACCAACTCCTAAAGTAGCTATCCTCAACCAGAAGAATTCCTGGTGTGTTTCCTGAAAAAAGGAAAGAACATTTAATGAGCTCTAAAGCTCTTCTATTACTCAATGTCTACTACCTACTCACAAGGTTGTCAGAACGCATGGAATGCACTTAGCACAGTACCTGGAATATAGTAAGGGCTTCATAAATGCTAGCTAATATATTGTTGGTGTTCAGAGCCTTCCATTTCCAAGTCACCCTGCTGGGAGCACCTAAAAATTACCTTATCTAATGCACATAAGAGTTAGAGATTATAATCTTCATATTTCAAGTTGAAATCCTAAATCTCATTAATGGAAGTGGCAGGAGTGAATAAGTGGCGAGCGGGAGGATTCCAGCCTGGGTTATTGTGGCTCCGTGCTCAGCGCTCCTTCTGTTTTGCGTTACACGCAGCATTGCTTCAGGTAACTCTGCAGATGTAGGTAGGTGAGATGTTACTCTCCCACTTAATAGGTGAGGAATTTGATGAGGTTCCCCTCACCTAGTAAATTTGGGAGCCTAAACTTGAACCCACATTGATGGCCTTCCAGTCCAGAGTTCTTTCTAAACTGGTGTATACACTTTCTCTCACACCAAGTGAAGAGACAAGGTTCATTTGTAGATTTCCACTCTGAAAATCATAATTTGTAACCCTCACTGATTTCCTGAAACATGGCCCCAAAGCATCATGCAATAACATAAGATGCATGGAGATATTATTCACTAGGACATCTTTGTGATGAGCAGGGAAGGATTTGGCAAAAATTACTTATCATGGGGATCTGTTGTAAAACGTTTGTGGAAAACGGTCGAACTTCTTTATAGAAGCGATCTGCCAATATCATCTGCTTGCTTTTGCTACAACTTCCCCCATTTCAAATTTCTATGTTTCTGTGTGAATCTGGAGTCTTGTCAGTGCAGTCGGACATGATCGTTGCTGGGTGAAATGCATGAAATTTTCAACACATGAAGCAGTCTTTGACGGAACCACTTTTGGTCTGTTGTGAGCCACCTCACCAGTCTCTATGACGGCACTTAGACAGATTTATCTGGGCGTCAATGACTAGTCATTTATAACCTATGGATTATGCCATCACCATGGGTTCCAAACTATGGCATATTGTTCTTCCATTATTATGGTGGTGCAAATTTTTAAACTGCTGTTCATTTTTTAAATTCTCATAGAATGGTTCTAGTGTGTAGATGCTTCTGCTGTTTACACTATTGGGCAAATGGTCTTTTACTCTATTTTCTTTTGGAGACTAGTGTGTTATTTGGTAAAAATAGCCCTTATGACACCTTGGGCTCCCTGGTGACTGGTGTGCTAAAGGATTAACAATGACCTAGACCTTTGAGCATTTTTGTGCTTCGTAAAGCCAACCATGTTTATGCTGTGGGACTGTGCCACGTGGAAGTTCTCCATTAAATGCTGGGCTTCATTTGTACTGTATGCTCATGCGACACCATTACTCTTCTGACCGTATCTACCCTCCTGCTTACCTGGAAGGTGCTATGGCTTTGGACTGGTTAACAGTAATTTCTGTAGTTACGAATTAAGACAAATCTGGACTCTGTTTTTTTAGTTGGTTAATGTTTAAAACAACTGGGCTTAGATATTTGGGTTGAAGAAAGAGGTCTGTTTGGTTAGTCAGTGCTTGGGCAAGTGCATTCATTAGTAAGCACATACTTACATTAGTTTCAGTAAAAACACATTAGTTTGTACAAACATGGAACAGAGTAGGAAAATGTTTACAGCATCCCCATTTGCCAACTCAGAAAGGACTTACCCGGCAGACAAATAGATGAATCAACCTCCTCCCACCCTCCCCCTGTATATTAGCATGGAAAGTAGCTGCAGCTCTTTGGGGTGATTTGTAAACATTGAATTTGCCTTTTACAAGGAGCTCTGGCTGTCCCAAATTGGAGGTGTGTCCTCCAGCATCCTTGACAGGTGCTTCTCTAGCTCTTCCTGAACAAGTTCAAAGACAGGATCCCTTCCTCCTTAGAGAAAGAGTATTGCTTTTCTAAACAATTCTGCTAGAATGTTCTTTTTACACTGATGCAAAGTCTGGATCCTTATAGCCTCTTACTATCTGTTCTCATTCCATCATCTGGAGCCAAGCAAAACAAAGCTTTTTCCTTCTCCAGACAATAGTGCTTCAAACATTTGAAGGAAGCTCTGTCATCCACCCTTTGTTTTTTGTCTCCAGTAAACATTTAGTTCTTTAAGCAATTCTTCTAAGATATGGCTTCTAGTTCTTGCACAATCCGGGTGCCCTGCCCTGCCCTTGGGTTTGGCCTGGTCCAGAGACAAAGGCACCCCTTCACCTTGAACTTCTTCTGATAGATTGTAAATACCTAGCCACCAAAGAAAGTCAGAAAGTAATTGTTTTTGAACATAATATTATCACTAGAAGGTCATGGAAATGTATCTGATCTTCGGATTAATCAGTAGTTGGGTAGAGATGTGTGTTCCAAAATCTTACATGATTCAGTTGCTATCACTTCTCCTTCTGCAAAGGTAGTGTGGATGGGCTCAGCTGGCATTACCCTGGGGTGGAGATAAAGGGAAGTGAGGTGATGGAGCAGCTGGAAAGCCCATTCCTTCAGGGGGATGGAGGTGAGGAGACAGTCACAGAAGGCTTCCAGGTGACCTTGATACGCACATGTCCTTTTCAAGGATTGAGAACTCCTGACGCAAAGATTGTTCTGCCCTTGGAGGAAAGACAACTGATTTGTCCCTCGTGGGTTCCATGGAGGAATCCTTCACACTGCCAGAGTGAACCTACTTATACCCACTGAACTGCTTTCTCAGAATCTTTAGGAAAGAACCAAAAAAGTTGTCTATGAATTTGGAAGCTGATTCTGGACTCTGATGTCCACACACAAACGGTTAAGAATGTTGTATCCCATGGGAACACCAAGCGCCCAACTGCTTATGTTCCCACTCAGCACGACCCGTGTGTGTTCCCTCCCAGGACCCCCTGTCAATCTCTCCCTTGATGTTTTAAGGGGGCCTAAATGATATCCAGACTCACGGGCAGAAGGGATTACAGTTGGAGATCATTTTGAAGTTTAATGTCTTGGAACATTTTTCTTTCAAATTTGTTATTTTAAGCACACATTGTGATTTAATGACTCTTTTTGGGAGTTCAGTTTGTGGTTGAGGTCCGAGCACTGAGGAATGCATGTTTAATTTTTTCATCATATAACGAGCATTTCATCTTAGACTAAATAGATGCACATTTTAGAAATCCCACAGAATCGCTGAAACGCTGATGTTTATATAAATGCTTGCATGTTTGAGTGAATTTCACTAAAGGAAACACTCAGAGCTGGTTCCAAAGGCTTTGTGGAACTTTGCTAAGTCCTTAATTCTCCATCTGTACCAATCCCTCCCTCGTTTATGTCCCCACAGAGGACTTTATGCACATATGTAGCACCAAACCTACTGAAGGACCCTGGGTCTCCCCCACGGATTCTGGCCCTTGTGACAATGAAGAGCATGTCTTGTGCATCTGGACCCAGCACCTCACACAAGAGCATGCTGGACTGACGCTGCGCTCTGACTGAGTTTGGACCCAGAGGTGGAGTTTTTAATCTTCTCGAAGAAACGTTGAAGGGAACTGGATGGATACATGGATGGAAACTGAGACAGAGAGACATTTACAGGAGGACCTGGGACAATCAAAAAAGCCTCCATCTTCCCCAGGAGGAGAAGAAAGTAAATGGACGCCCTTTTCAGTTTCCTTATGATCTTAACCGAGGTGAAAGGCTATGGTTTCATTTGGGTAAGCATCTTTCAACACCAGAAAGGTGGAGAGCTATTGGCCACATTGGAAAAGATTGTCTAAAAACTTCTCTTTTGTTGGCTGGGCTCAGTGGGCTGCATTTCTAGGAAACAAATCCACACCTTTTTCTGTCTCTGGATCAACAGTGCAGAACAGGCCAACCATGTTAGTTGCACAAGAAAAGTGTGCTTAATTTTAATGAACAAAAAAAGTGAATCACTGAATGCTCAGAGTGGGATAGAATAGTTCCAGGGGGCCTCTTAGCCACGCGAATAAGAAAAATTATTTAACAATATGCACATGATTTCCTGGTCATGCGCACGGAATTCCTAGACCCAATTACAGCTATTCCCACTACTGGACATGAATACGCAAAAAAGCGGCAGTATTACCCAAATAGATGCAGGATGTATACAGAGAAAAAGACATTGCCGATAAACAAATTTTAGCTTGAACACTGGTTCAGCCACACAAAGAGATCGTGGGTGAATTCAATGTCTGGAGAGTTTTCTAAGTTCAGTGAATTCTATGGCAATTGGAGAACAAATGTATTTTTTGGCAGAATTCTGAAATGGGAAGAGGTGGGAAAAGAGGGTCACTCCCAGGCCCACCAGCTGGCAAAGAAGCTCAAGCCATTTTAATGGTAGCAAGCGGAGTGCTGTCAGGGTTTCCGAGGGATTTTAATAGTCGTGTGGTCAGAGTTCCCTGAGTAAATAGCTCCCATTTCCACTCTGGCTGCCAGCTGGCCAAGTGGGGGACCACCTAGGTTGCATACCCCCCAAGGAAATGGGGAGGCAGGTTCTCTTCTTCTACAGTTTGCCTGCCCACCGCTGTCCCTAGCTGCCTGACATTACACCATTAGAGTGACATGCCCTAACCCACACTTGGCTCCCAGTTAAAATTCAAATCCTACTCTCAAAGACAGTATTTTAAATTTTGTTACTCCTTTCAAACTGATTTCTGCTTACGAATGGGCTTTAGCACCTGTTCTGAAAAGAGGGATTGGAGGTGGGGGTTGGGGTGTGGAGAAGAGGGGAGAAGAGCAGAGCAGAAATGCCCTGGTTAAGGAGCACTCAGGGGTGGTGGTCACGCATCAGCCTTCCTTTGGCGCAGCTACTTCCCATGTGACTCTGCAGCTTGTGCCATGGAGAGCTAGAGTATATTTGTAACCCCTGGACTCTGAGCTTGGCCTTCTGTCTTGTCTTGGCCACTGGGACAGACGAAAGGCTTGGAAGGCACTTGGGAGATTGGGCTTGCTTGCTTTTGCACCTTTGCATTGTCCTGAGAACATGCCCAAGTTAGCCTGTGGGAAGCTCAGAGACCTAAGGATCAAAGCTGCAGGGCGCTAGCAAGCCCAGCAGGCATTACCCTCGGGCAGCCAAAAGCCAGCCCAGTCCCAGAAATGTGAGGGAACCGCCCAGATCACTTGAATGCCTGAGCCTCGGGGACTAAATAAATGTATATTGTTGTGTGCCACTCATGGTCTGGGGTTTTTTGTTGGGCGGTGTTATTATGATCATGGAGAGATGATACATCGGAGAAGAAAGGGCCCAAGATAGAGAAGGTTGAGAAGTACCAAGGCCAAGTTTCCCTGCCTCACAGTTATAAACACGAGGGCCTGCCTCCACCTTTGGGCGGCCAGAAGACAGCAGAACATAAACATGATCATAACACCGCAGTCGGCCTGCCCTTCACCGCGGGGGGAGACTGGCTTGTCCTCCCCCAATATGGGGATGTGACATCATGTCTTCATTGGAGGGGGTGGAGGGAGGGACCCAGATTCATCTCGTGGCTACTCTGTGTTAGTGACTGTGTTACAGTTTCATCCAATGCTTCCACGGTCCTGTGAGTTGGGAATCGTCTTCCCCACTCTACAGATGGGAAGACTGAGACCCGGAGAGATCAAGTAACTTAACCATGTTAAGCATTGGGAGATGGCAGACCTGTGGGCAGCTGGTAACCAGGTTAGGCTTTGCAGGCCTAGGGCAGCTTCTGTTACAACCCAGCTCTGCTGGTGTAGCGTGAAATCGACCGGAAGACAACACCCCAAAGAATGAGCGTGCACCAACACACATGTAGTTATGAACGTGAAACCGAATTTCATGTAATTTTCACATGTCACAAACAATATTCTTTTTTTTTTTTCCAACCATGGTAAAAAATACTCTTAGCTCATAAGATGTACAAACAGGGCAGTGGGCCAGAGCTTGCCAACTCCTGGTATGAACGTCAGGGCTTAGATTCAAACCTATAAAATTCTGCAAATGGTCGGGAAGCCAAAAAGTCTTTGTGGAGGAGTGTGGATGTTTCTTAGGTCCTGTTGCCTTTATTACTGCCGCTGAATACCTCCCTATATAAAAACAGATAAACATCAAGCAAATGTCCAACTCACTCTGGAATGTGTTAGACAAGTATGCCCAACTCCTGACCCTTGATTTGCAGTTCACTTGGGATCAAGTAGATTGACTCCCGAGTGTGCACTGCATGGGTATGCATGTTCTTGTGCACATGTGTGTGCGGTGCACGTGCGTGTGTGCATTCCTGTGTGCACGTACGTGTGTGTGAGTGGGTGCTGAAGACAGACTTTAGTGAAGTAATGGCAGACGATGAAAGATAACATATGCATATAAGGTAGGTACACAGTGCTATTATTACCTCCATGCAGCAGAGGGGGAAACTGAGGTTCAGAGAGGATAAGCAACTTTTTCAAATTTATTCCATAAGGGGAGGCAAAATTCAAATGCCATGATGCCTAGCTGCAGAACCAGCACCTTCACTACCAACTTGCACCCCTCACTCTCCTGGGGTGAGACAGTCCCCTCTGGTCCTGGCTGTCCCGTGAAGCCCTAGCCCGCCACCAGCTCCCTCTGACTCGCACCCTGCCGGAGGCAATCCCACCAGAACAAACAGGAAGATAAGTAGTCAGGACAAGATTAGAAGGACCAGGATGGACTGTGTCCAATCACGAGTGGAAAGTCCTTGTAGAAGACAGTCCTTTCCGCAGGCCTCTGTGCCTTGTTTATGAAGGTCTGATGTGTGCCGGGGTCTCTCGTCATCCCCCGATAATGTGACTGCGTCAGAGAAGCAGATCCAAAGCAATTGTGGGACGTGCTGTCACGCCCCATTGCCGGACTTTCACCCACAAGACTAGCCAGGTGCCCTTCCTGACCCTGGACGACATGCCCCCCGCAGCCTTCCCATCAGAACACAAGCACAGGCGTCTCCCGCCCAGCTTGTCCAAAGGGTTCTCCACCTGGAGAGAGTGCTCGTCTCTTCCAGGCCACTCCCGCCCTGCCCATCCTTGCGCCACCAGGGCCTGGAGCAGCAGACTTGAGGATTGTCCTCCCCTCGGCTCGTGACTTCCCATTAACAAGGCATAAAGCCTACACGGAATTGTTCATTTTCTAGATTCTTCTCTCCCATGTGACACAGTGCAATTAGACACCGGCATGTGTTATAAGTCGGATTCTGAAAGCCCGGTCTCCATTTCCCCATTTGTCGGCCTTATGAATTTAGACAAGGCATTTCAATTTCTGAGATGTGGTTCCCTTCTCTCTAGCACGAGTGCTTGTAATCATATTTGTGCAAGCATTTTAAAAACTCTAAAGGCCCACATGTAGATAAGCAAAAATTACACTATACCCACGAAGGGTTAGCAGCTCCGATTACAACAGTGCTCACCAGTCAGGGAGGCATTTATCAGACGGCATCTGATTGTGGTACAATCACAAACTCACTGGGCTGGCCCTCCAGTTCCGGCATAGGGCAGTCCACCAGCCCAGCGGCATCCCTGCGAGGGGCCCAGTGTCCCCTGCAGGCACTCTGCCGCTCCCATCACTTCATTACCCAAATGCTTTCAGTGCTGATACGTGCAACTTTTTAAAATCTGCACCACCACCTTTTACAAGCAGATTCTACAGCATTACTGACTCTTCCTAACCTACTGAAAGCAAAAAGCAGAGACAGTTTTAAAGTATAATATGCAATCAGCATATGCGATGGAAGAGGTCTTGTGTTTTTCCTCTTTGTCTTTCAAGAATGTTTGATTAGTCATAAACAAGTATGATTTTATCTCAATAAATAAAGTAATAATGAAATGCATTTTTATCTTCTCTACTGGATCTCTTTTCAGGTTGTGGCAGCCACACTGTTTACCCAGGCAGTTTACTGCTACCCACCGTCTGTAGCGTAGTGCTAGCCATACGAAAAGGAAGCATGACAGTGCCATGAAACAGCTCTCAACATGCTGGTCAAGGTGTCAGGATTGGGCAGGTGGGATGGGGCCAGATAAGGAAAGATCTTACCCTCAGAAATGACCTTAAAATTCATGGAGAGTTATTGGAAGGTTTAATGTGCTGGGTTAATGTGGATTTACTTGAGTCTTAGAAAGATTAGTTGGGCAGTGGAGTGGTGACGGTTTGAGAGGAACGATCAAGTCAGGGAGATCAGTTAGAAAACGACTTGAATCACCCAGCAGAAGAAAGACGACCATTTAAACCAAGACAGTGGAGCTGGGGCAGGGGAAGTCGATTTTATGGCCACTTAGGGAAAAAGAGTTGATGGCGCTTGCGGATCAGTTGGATGATGAGGGCAAAGGAGAGAGAAAAACTCCCAGGTCGGGCTGAGGTCAATGGGGGAACTAAGTGATGGTATCTGTAAGAGGGAAAATGAATAGGAAATCATTTGTGGGGGAAGAAGGGGTGTTCAGTTTCTGACGTGTTTGGTTTGAAGTGTTTTGGAGACATCCAGGAACCAGCGTCCAGTAAGCACTGGGTAAAGCATGTCAAGGCCAGAGAGAGTAACCAGGTTTCAGGTGGTGGCGGAAGCCTTGGAGTTGAATGAAATCACTGGGGAGATCGGAGGGTGTGAGGAAAGAAGGCTGCAGATGAGGCCATAATGAATTCTAACATTCGTGATGTGGACACAGGAAGGGGAGCCCGTGAAGGGCGCTGGGGAGCTGCGAGCAGGGAGGGACAGGACTCAAGACCAGAGCTGGGAGGGAGTCAAGGGAAGTCAGAATGTCAAATTAAGGATGTCCAAGTCTTGGAAATGGTGTTAAAAAGTAAGGACCCAAAAGTGTCTATTGGAATTTGCCATCCAGAAGGCAACTCAAACTTTGTGACAGCAGTTTCACATGAGAAGAAATTACCTTTATGTTCTCGTTCACTCGGAGATTGTGTGAGTCTGTGGTGGCTAGTGGCTGATTCATAAGGCCCGTGTTTGAAAGAAGCTTAAGATTGGAGCTCTAGATATTTCCATCTCTAAAAATTCCTAGTAACCATCTTCCTTTTCTAGCCAAGTTATGTTTCAGTTTAACATTATTGAGAATTCAGTTCTTTTTTACTTTCTGCCAAATTGAAGGGTGGTTAAAATCAGGGTAGCATTATGTGAATGAACCTAGGGTCGATCGTATCTAGGAACCAGACTCAGCTCCAAACGACTGCTCATGTTGGCTGAATCTCCATGCCAATTCCGATTTTCCACTCAGAGAAACAGCAGTGAACTGGCTTTCCTCTTTACTATGTGGTCCAGCGCCCATCCCCTCGAGCAGTGCAATAGTTTTCCCACTGCTGAATGAAATGGCCCGATGTCCCAGTATTTGTGGGTGGGGAGGCAGGAAATAATAAGCAGTGATTGCATTTGTTTCTGCAAGTTACAGAAAATGTGCTGGGTCCTTCCTTGGAGTCTTGTATCAAGAAGTTGGGACCCAGCTGTGGCATGTGAAGGAGCTCCTGTCTAACTGCCATTGGCAATCTGTGCAAAGTACAGCCCGAGCAAAATCCTCAAAATGTTTATTTACGTGCCAGGATGGCGAACTGCATGAGGTCAGCATTGAATCAATACATGCTCCTTCGTTAAAGGACTCAAAATGGTCTCTGCAGAATGAATGTAGATTAGCGAAGGTGTTGAACTTACCATGCACGGCCGGCAGGTAAAGAACTATCTTAGCACGGTGGAGACAAGTTCCATAAACTGGAATAAGTTACGTGTTACGGTGACATTTTTTTTTAAAAGGTTATTTATTTATTTGACAGAGAGAGAGCACAAGCAGGGGAAGCCGCAGAGGGAGAGGGAGAAGCAGACTCCCCCACTGAGCAGGGAACCTGATGCAGGACTCGATCCCAGGACCCTGGGATCATGACCTGAGCCGAAGGCAGACGCTTAACGACTGAGCCAGCCAGGTGTCCATGATTATGTTGCATTGCAAATTCTTCACTGGCTGCTAGAGTCTTTACTGTTGTCTAAATTATTTTTCAGATAACGTCACTTCATATTGTTCCAAAAATAAAGAAAAGCCATGTATTCAGAGAGCATGTAAAGTGCATTATTCATTTGCAGAGTGAACGGAGGAGATGTGCCTGTAACTGTCTGTGCTCATGTATAGTCACAGACACACCCCCGTAGGCTGCAACTGCTCTAAATCCGTGAATGGGACCTTCAGTCACAAATGTTGGAGGACAAATTTGTAACTAGGATTAAAAATCTCACCACTTTCCTTAACCTTTTTTTTTTTAAGTTCCGAAGAGTTGGTTTCAAAATCAGTCGTGTCATGGAACTTTCATTCTTAGAATGTGAGAGCCCCAGATATTTTTTTTTAAGTTGCCCGGAGCTCAGTACCTCGAGCCTAGATCCTTCCCAGCATCGGGTGGGACACACACCACACCACAGGCTCTGCTGCCTTCCCTCCCCCACACCTGAACCAGAGAACTCTAGAGTTTAACTGATTGTCTGGCTTATTTTATCCACAGTTGATTTTAATTTGTTAGGAGAGGAATAATTCCTTTTTATCTCTGTCTTTTTTTGGCTAACTCAATTAAATCAGCCCTCAAATATACCATGGGATTAGTGCCGGCATATAATTTTATTCTTGAAGACACAGACCTAACTTTCTAATTTCTAATAGAATGTCTTTTTTTTTTTTATTTAAAACTTGCCTTTGACTTCCTGATGATTTAAAGAAAAATTCAAATATCATAAATAATAGTAGGCCAGATGGAGCTTAAAGGACTACAAGACCCATTCCAAAGGAAAAGTCTTTTCTGTAAATGATTTGATACTTGATATTGATCAAAGCCTCGTGGGAATCACGCTCAGAAAAGTCAGACCAACCTGCAGGATTTTTTTTTTTTTTTTAAAGATTTTATTTATTTGACAGAGAGAGACGCAGCAAGAGAGGGAACACAAGCAGGGGGAGTGGGAGAGGGAGAAGCAGGCTTCCCACCGAGCAGGGAGCCCGATGTGGGGCTCGATCCCAGGACCCCGGGACCATGACCCGAGCCGAAGGCAGACGCTCAACGACTGAGCCACCCAGGCGCCCCAACCTGCAGGATTTTAACAGTTTAAGAAAAATATGTCAGTGGGCTTTATCTTTTGCCTCCTTATCTTAGCAAACATTTTGCTAAGCTTGTGGTTTTTCAACTGGAGTTGTAAAGATTTTGTGGCTGTCTGGGGCAGGGCGTGGTGCAGCTCCTGACGAGGCGCCCCAGGGCTGCTAGAGGACAAGTCCCCCTCCCCACGATGACAGGCCTCTGTCCCAGCAAGGGGACATGAACACTGGGATCACTTTTTCTTCCTAAAGGGCCAACAGAAATGAGGAACAGAGCTCTGTAGAAAGAACAGGCTTTATCCCAGGAGCTCGCCCAGACACAGAAGGGCACCGACCTGGAAGCAGGGCTGCTCCCACATCATGCTCTGGGAGGCCCAGGAGGCGAACCCCGAACCCCGAGGCTGCGGGTGCTCGCTTCAGGAAATGCTAGGGCACAATGCACCGAGACGCAGGGGCATGGGCTTGAGATGTGAAGGCAAGGAGTGACAAAAATAAACCCGTGAGCAGGCAGGGAGCCCACATCACAAAGGATCCTGTGAGGTTTCTGGAATAGCTGATGCCTCACTTCCCATCAAATTTGGATTAGCCATGGCAAGAGAGGAAAGAGAACAAATAAAGGAAATCCACAGATAATCCCCAAACCTCCATTTGAGCTAATAGTTTAAATTCCTTCAATGCCAAGTCAAGCCGTTTTTTGTTTACCAGAGTTGATAATGAGGGACAAAATAAACCAATCTCACTTTAACCTCCTTCCTGTGCATGTGGATGGAAACAGGGTTTGGCCTGAGGTAATCCTTACTGTGGGTGAATCTGCACGAGCCCCACCATGGAGTGGGGTGGGGGTGCGGAAAGAGGACTGCCTGCCCCCACCCCCAGTGGCATGGCCTGAGGAGGAGCTGTTGGAAGCCAGCCCCGCTGGGGGGTAGGTATGGAGTGCAGCCAGCAGGGAGCGAGGGACAGCGTGGGGGGTGCTCTGGTCGTCCTAGCCGGGGGCGGGGGGTGGATAGTGCGAGATGGGACCTACTAACACAGCCCAACCCAGTCCAGAGCCGCTCAGCATGGCATCAGGGAGAGGCAAAGAAGGGCGAAGAAGCTGAAAACATGAACGGTCAGCGAGCGGCATGGTGTTGAGGCAGAGATCTCTCTCCTGCTCTTCCTGTCTTGGACACCCACTAGATTAAAACCACAGTATTGGCCATGACAAAAACAGCCCCCAAATAGAAGTCTCCTCAGCTTGTCACTGCATTTTCAATGAGTCTGGAACCATAGCCCCAACACCAATGCTCGGTAGTGAATGGCTTTCTTCACATTTCCAGACATGGAGCCTCTCAGGGCCCGGTCCCAAGACATCCTTTCCCTGGTGAACCGCCTTCTGAGATGACTTCACCTGCTTTTTCTGACCTTCTCAGGTCATTTTGCCTGGGGGCACTTCCCCAAAGAGTAGAAGCAGCTCCAGGTCTGTAGGTCTGGGCGGCAGCCAAGCTGTGTCACTAAGGAGCTCGGTAAGTCGAGCTCTGTTTCTTTTGCCTCATCTGTAAAATGGGAATAAAATTAGCTATCTCTCTTCATCTCACAGCTGACGCAGACTAGAGCAACTTATCCTTTCTATTTAATAAACAAACTCTGAGAATACATCTCAAGGAATTTCTTTCCTTCTCTCTCTCTCTCTCCCTTCTTCCTTCCTTCCTTCTCTCCCTCCTTCCTTCCCTCCCTCCCTGTTTCCTATCCATTTTTGCTTTTCTTTTTCTGTTCTTCTTTTTGGAAGTAGCTCTGGAAGAAACTTCCAGCATTCCCCTATTGATA
Organism: Phoca vitulina; assembly: GCF_004348235.1. NCBI lineage: Eukaryota > Metazoa > Chordata > Mammalia > Carnivora > Phocidae > Phoca > Phoca vitulina. Next base: position 222,312 of record NW_022589808.1, read on the forward strand.
TTCTGGTGCTTTTCAACTCTTTTCCATTTGGTAATAATTTTATAAATGTGTCTGGAAAAAATTTTAAAAGATATAAGTACAATAAAACAGTGGATAGGAAAGCCTTTTAGACACTAATACTCAACCAATATAAGCCAGTGAGTTGTTACCACAGAACTAGAATCTTCTGGGGGCACAGGAGGAACAAAGGTCCGACTGGGCCTCAAATTCCATGTAGTTTCAACAGGACTCATTTTCATACAAATTCCTCCTAGAAAGTAGATCTCCTGAACAGCCCTGGAAGGACATTTGTAACCACCTCAAGTTCTTTTCCCTTTGATATCTGAAATGATTTACACTAAAAAGGAGCCTCAGTGGGCCTCTTGTCAGCTGTCAATAATTTTAGGCTCTTAAGTCAGGATTGCCCCTGTCTTTCTTCTGAAAAGAGAAAAATCCAGCCTCAAGTTAACTGCTAAGCCCTTAAAGAGTTCCTAGTTCAAGAAGTCAACTCGCCCTGCTCTGTCAGCCTCCCTCTGAGGACAGAAAATGAGCCCAGCCCTTCCCCAGTCCCTTTCGATGACCCTCCCCATCTTCCGCTGCCCCTCACGTCAGTCCAAGAGCCCATGGAGGAGGCAGAAGGAGGAAGAAGACAGCACTGCAAAATCCCCGAAGCTGCTGAGGGGGACAACGCGTTCCTCACTGGAGAAAGAAAGGGGCTTTTGGCCGTGTCCTAGGCAGCACCCCTCCTCTATCTTCCGAGTACTCCATTAGGGTTGAGGCACCTCCTCCAGTTGGTCTCTAACCTTCACAGTAACCCCCTCTCAGAGCCCCGTGCTCTAGGGCCATAAGTGCAAATGGCCTGTGGCCTGGAATCACCATGCCCTCGTGCTTCCTTCTAAGGGAGAAGGCAGATGACCCTGCCCAGCATCAGGGCTTCCTGAGTGAGCACTGCTGTCCCCGAGAATCCAAGGCATGCAGCACTTCAAACAACATCTGCACATAAAAGTTGTTGGAAATAACACATCCACCAAGAGAGTTCAGGCAGCTATTCAGGGAAAACAAAACGGTCTGCCTGTCCCATTTTGCTCTGTTTTGTATTGTTCTCCTCCACTCCCTCTTCTTCCACCCCTGCCTTCTCTCCCCCATCTTGCCATCTCTTTCTTGTTAGGACATTAGGTGCAGCACATTAAAATGTAGCTGTTATGATGATTGTTACTCTGTTGTTTTGGAGAAACAACAGTGATGAGTTCCAGCCTGAGGGCCTCGCCGGCGTCACTGTTCTTACCTGGCAGTGGGAGACTAGTGCAAGCCATCCCACCAACAGCAATGCGCAAGGGCTGAGAGCCCCCACTCCCGGAGAGGGGGTCTCCCGGTTTGCAAACAGATCTTTGTTGTGATCTTCAAGGTATTGCCTGGCCTTGGCAGTTTGGTGTCCCTCGAACTTTTTATAAAACATGAGACTCCTTCCACATCAAGCATTTGAAATCCAACCACTTTTGCAGACCATCTGTTATTTAGTAATGTGCAAATTACCAAAAAATAATTCCAGATTCTTTTTTGCAAACCCAGCTATAAACAAATGCTCCACATGCTGAAATGGAAGTCATTTTCTCTTTGAAAACTCATTAAATGGTGCACAATGGGAAGAAGTTGAGGGAGAAGCTCCCTAGCAGATTCCAGGGAGCGGTACTACTGCACACAGATAATAACATGGAGCCAAACACTGACAAGTCTTCAGGAATCTTCTGCCTGCTTCATATGGACTCTCTTCCTGCTGCACATTTGCTCCAGTGTGTTACCATCTGGTGCATATGTATGCCTGTAAAACCCCTTAGGGCCGATCTGTGTGCGATTTGCCCAGTTTAAACATGGGCAAATGATGATTTCTCGCCTGCAAAACAATAAGATATCACAAATAAAAATTACATTTGACTTATTTATTCCTAACAGGGTGTCGGGAAACCAAGTTTCGTCAGTGCTTCACAAACCGAGCCACTACCATTTCTAGAACACTCTGATTGACGTCCCTGCTAAATGGTTCTCAGGGGAGGGTTTATGGGAAATAGGAGAAAAGTGGTGAGGAGGGAAGTCTAAACTGAGTGGATTGCAACTCTCACCAAAGTTAATTGTTTATTCTCTTGGAGCAAAATCAAATTTCCAGGGGCAGCATTCAGGCCGAATTGGGATGTGGGGCCAGTTCTCTGGGACTGACTCTCTGTTCCTTTCTGAGGGGTGTCTCTTGGAGCACTAATTCTCTTATACAAGTGAGGTCAATGAGTCTAAAAACAAATAGTTAATTTTACCTTATTTTCAGTAAGGACTTTTTTTTTCTTTGAAGAGACTCATTCTAGAGCCCAGGCAAATATGAACTCATTGAAAGTTAGAGAGTTTTGTCTTCTAGTAACGAATAGAAGTTTGGCTAGATGAACACGCCTCCAGATTGCATTTATAAAAATCTGCACAAAATGCCCCCACACACAAAGGTGTCACAACTAGAATCCACTGGAGAGTTACCAAAAGCAAGCAGAAACTGAAGGAGAGTGGACCTTGACAGATGAGAACTGAACTGGGTAACTGCATGAGTTTTCTATTACTGCACAATAAAATCATCACAACTTTAGCAGCTTAAAACAATACAAATGTATTTTCTCATACTTTCTGTAGGTGAGACATCTGCAGACATTGCAGCTGGATCTTCTGCTCAGGGTCTTACCAGACTGTAGTCAAGGTGACAGTCAGGGCTGCAATCTTGTCTAAGGCCTGGGGTCTTCCTGCAGCTCACAGATTGTTGGCAGAAGTCAGTTGCTTGTTGCTGTGGGACTGAAGTTCTCAGGTCCTAGAGGCCACCCACTGTGACCTGCCACATGGTCCTCCCCACTACATAGAGGTTGCTTTTTCAAGACCAGTGTCTGCTGCTCTTGTCTCTCTGACTTCTTGTAAGAGCTCACCCGATTAGGTCAGACCCACCTAGGATGATCTTCCCTTTGGTGAATTCCATGTCAACTGATTGGAAACCTTAATTATGTCTGAAAAATCCCTTCATCTTTCCCACATAATTAACCTAATCACACGAGTGAAATCCCAATCCTATTCACAACTGTACCTCATACCCAGGGGTGGAGATTTTCCAAGACATGTGCACTAGTAGTGGGAATCTTGGGAACCATTTCAGAACTCTGCATACCACAGTGAAATTTAAATGCCTGATGGCACTCTCCAATTTTAACTGCAAGGATAGACAGTCTTATTCAAGTTTAAGGAGTCAGAAGTCATCTGACAAGATAATTAGAAGATTAGGAGAATACCAGAAGGAAAGAAACTGCAGATAGAGTGAGCCCATAACTCTGCATATAAACTCTTCCTGAATAATAAACTCTTCTAACTATGGAACCAGGAGTGTGTATAGGAGACTTCAAGAGGCCTGGCAGGGACGCCTGGGTGGCTCAGTCAGTTAAGCGTCTGCCTTCGGCTCAGGTCATGATCTCGGGGTCCTGGGATCAAGTCCCACATCTGGCTCCTTGCTCAGCGGGGAGTCGGCTTCTCCTTATGCCTGCTGCTCCCCCTGCTTGTGCTCTCTCTCTCCCTCTCTCTCGGTCAAATAAATAAATAAAATCTTAAAAAAAAAAAAAAGAGGCCTGGCAAAAAAAGCAGCTGGGAGCTAAAAGAACTGAGAGAGTTTTGCCTGCTGGACACCACAGGAGAGGCCATTTGGAGACCTGCTAGAACAAAACTTGACACTTCTCAGAGGAACATAACTAAATCCAGAGTCTCTACATGTATCATTCACAATATTCACTATACAATAAACATTTACTAGACATACAAAGAACAAACAACACATGTGACCCTAGCCAAGAAAAAAGTCAATAAATACTGACTCCAGGATAAACTAACGTGAAATTAGCAAACAAGGACTTTAAAACAGCTCTTATAAAGTTATTCAAGAGCCTATAAAGAATAGTCTCACCACTGCTCTCCTTTTCTTTGCATTTGCATACCTCCTTGCTAATCCCTTTATTTTAAATCCCTCTTGTTACTTTAAATGGTTTTTGAATATTCAGCATTTAGCTGGGCTTTGTTGTTTTAGTACAATCTGGAAATGTCTGGTTTGCAATAGGAAAACTTAGCCTTCTTTATGGTTATCATAACAATTTTTATTCCTTATTAACTTATGAATATTATTTCTCCTATCTGATTACTTTCTCTTTTTCTCATTTTTGTTTATATGATCAGGTTTCATTTACTGCCCCCTTTTCCTTCTGTTAATAGTTATTTTGTCCTCCCTGGTGTTCATGAGCTTTACAATACTTTCAGGGCCCCACTCTTCTCTCTCAGCTCCTCACTCATCCCCGGATGAGATATTTGGTCTTTTTTCACTTCTTTTCTTCCTTCCTTATCCTCCCCAACATCTAGGTTTTGCTGAAATATATATTCCATTCAGTGTATCAAAACTCACTTGCAGTTGTCCTCTGTTTTAAGTATTCTTATGTTGAATTTATATGGCATATCCTTAGGAAGGTTATCTTTGACTGTTAGATTATCTATCTATCTAGTCACTTATTTCAAGTTTTATTGCTTGTTACTTTTCTTCATCTCCTTTTCACCTTTCCTTTCACTTTTTGATTCACATGTTCTTTGTTTAGAGCTCTTTAAATATTGTTTTCCTAATAGGTATACACAGGTGGTATAGTCTCTGAATCTTTGAATATTTGCAAATATTTTTCTTTCAACCTGACAAATGAATGAGATGTTTGGAATACAGAATTCTTCAATTGAAATGCTTAATTCTTTCTAGTCTATAGATATTATTCCACCATTTTCTAGCATCCTGATGCTATAAAAGAAAATCTCTGTTGCAATTCTGATTCTTTTTGCTTTGTAAATAAATAATTCTTTCTGTCTGGAAGTCATCATATTTTCTATTTTTCTTTGAGTAAGATATGCCTAGGTATATGCTTTTTCTCATTCCAATCTGCCTGGAACTCAGTGATTATGTGCAATTTGAAATGTTACATTATAACATTTCATTTGTGATTATTGCATCTGGGTTCATAAATGAAGTTAGCCTATAATTTTCTTTTATTTTGTGGTCCTTGTTGGATTGTGATATCAAGATACTGACTTTGTAAAATTAATTTCCTATCTTCAGGAGCCACATCTTTTAGGTTTGCGTGGGGCCTGTCAACTCCTTGAATGTTCGATAGACTTTATTTGTAATGCCGACATAAGGCACTTGTTGAATTTTATTTATCAAGTTTAAACAGGCTTTTGTTTACCATTTTAGTTAATTTAATGGCTATTAGGCTATTTGGGATTTCTATTTCCCCTCTTTCATTTTTCTAGAAATTCATTTTATCTAGGTTTTCAGATATATTGGAGTATGTTTGTTTATAATATTTTTCCATAATTTAAAAAATGTTTGTTATATCTAAGGCTAGTTTCCCATAGCCATTTTTAATTTGGCTTATTTGTGTGCTTTTTCTTTTCCTCATGATCATTTTTTTCCAGAGATCTAAATTACTAGCTTTTCAAGGAATTGGCTTTTATTACTTTACCCTATTTGTTGTTGTTGTTCTTGGTTTTATAAATTTCTGGTTTTATATTTTCTTCATTAAGATTTCTTTGGGTGCCCTGTTATTTTTTTATAGTATCTTGAGTTGAATCTTCAGCTCATTTATTTTGAATTTTTCTTTGTTTTAGATATATGTATTCATAATTATTTATTTCTAAGTTGATCCCACAGATTTTGAATATTTTATAACTCTTATAGTTTCCCTTTTAACCTGGATTATCTAGTAACTTTTCAAATTTAGTTTTTAGTCATACAGGATTATGTTAGCCACCTTGTCATTGCTGATTTCTGTTTTCATTATTACATTATTTTCAGAAAAATTGGATATTTTCTGAATATCCACTGGATAATGTAAAATATTGTGGCGTATGTTATGAATGATTTTGGTAAATGTTCCATGTGTGCTCAAAAATAATGTGCATTTTACTGATTGGGATCAAGTTTGATATATTAGGTTGAAATATATCAAAAACTCCAACTGCAAGTGTTGAGCTATATATTTCTCACTTTGGTCCTGTTGGTTGGTACTCTATTTCAAGACTGTATCATTAAGTAGTATTTTCATGACCAGTACAACCCTTGACCCTTGCAAGAGATTCTCTCTCCTAGATCCCCACACCCTTGAGATCTTTGTGTGTCACAAATGCACAAAAGTGAAATTGGTAACCCAAGCTTTCACTCATGACTAACTCTGTTCAGGCCTCAGGAAAATACTTGTCTACATCTCTTGTGCTACACCCTTGACAAAAAAGGCATCTATTTCAAAATGTCATGAAGGCTTGTGGGTTGTGCTACTGCTGACCTTGGAGAAGGACGTTGCTTTTGGAGTGCTGGGAAGGATTTCAGCAGTGGAAGAACGTAGGTAAGAGAAAATAAAAATGAATTAGCTTGTCAAATTCTTCCTCTCAGGGAGCACAGGGCAATAGATGCTCACATAACAAGGTAGCATTACCCAGTAGTGTGGAGCGTCATTTATTTTAGTTTGACTCTCTTGGTTTCTAATTTGTAGTTCCAGAGGTTGGACATAAAAACCAAGGAACATTCTGTAATAAAAAAAATATTGATATTACTCTTAAATTTATAAATATGTTGATCTAAACATAAGACTAGCATGTAGATAATGTTAAATGCTAGATTCATAAAACTGTTTCAGAACATTTATTTAAATTTCATAAAATAAAAACAATATATTTTTATTGAGAATGTTAATATTTATTAAGTATAGTGAATTCAATGTGTATTTTGCTTTTGGATTTTAATGGATAATTTTGAATATTTTAGAAAAAATAAATTTTCAGAAAACATGAAATAATTTTAAATGTTTTGTTTTTCATTTACCTTAATTTATGTATACACATAGATTGAGGAAAATACACCCATACTTAAAACAATTATATTTTAGCACTTTATGTTAGGTAAAAGAAAAGGAGTACAAATAGAAGTCAAAATGGAAAAAAATGCAAAAGTAGAGCCTCAAGAAGAAAAAGTAAGAAAGGAATAAAGGACGTTTTCCAAAATGTGGTCTTCTTAAATGTTTAAAAACTGGAAAAAATTAAAATTAGCAGATTTCTGTTAAAGGCAACATAAAATGTAAACAAAACATTAGTCATTTTATTTATAAATATTTAATTCTTTATTAAAATAAAAATATGAACAGTAAATTATTTTCATCAAATTCAAAAGTTGATAAAGTCATATGAAATCCCTAAAATTTCGTAATTTTTACTAAATGAAGGTTGAATTACTGATTTTGAAAATGACAGAAACAAGTCAACCTGAATGCACTAATTACAACTCTGACCTGTCCGTTAGGGATAAAATTGGCAAATTCAAATAGAAAAATGAAACCTGAGTGATGTCTATTGTATAATGATTCTGGAAAATGGCCATCATATCCATGTGATGGTGTGAGGATGTTACCAGCAAACTACAATGCATTAAAATTTACAGTCTTCCATTGGTTGAAGTGGCAGAAATTTTGAGATTTCATTTTATACCAAAATCTTTTAAATGGAGGGAAAAAATGTACCTTTTATACGCTAGGTTCAAAGAAAGCATTTTGTTACTACAGTCAAAATGTTTTACAACCAGTCTTCAGGTTAATGATCACATTTGTAACTGGGGAAACTTGGTTTCTTGATGAAAATAGCATAAAATGTCATTTGTATAACACAAGAAGTGACACATGCTTCGTGTATAATTTTTAAATAAAGCTGATTAAAGGGCAAACAATAGATAGTATTCAACAGTGACAAGTAAACACTAATAGAGAACATCGGTGTGTTATTCTTATGAAGTAATGAGTCCAGTATTTCACTAAGCATGACATTGCTCTTTAAGGCGTCAACAGCACAAAAAGAATATAACGGGACATTTATAGATTTACTAGAAATAATTTCATAATTTGATTCTAGAAGGATAAGCACAAAAGTCAGATAAAATAAATAAAGCAAATGCTAATCTCTAGGATGGAGAACTCAAAATGAGATTAGCATTTTAAGGAGTGATAAAGTGAAAGAAAAACCATGCATAACATTTAACAATTTAAGTATTATTTATTTCAACTAAATTATAGCAGAGAAAAAAGTCAAGTTGAACAACTAATATTTATTATGTATGTTGAGCTACAAGCAGAACAAAAACAAGGAAACTGGAATTTGTGAGCAGCTCCTGGTTTTATACCTGTTATAAGCACAGGTGTGACTTAAATCAAGAACTGAAAAAATAAATTTTAGCATGAAGAACTGATTTGAAAGTCTTTCTAGAGGAGCCTATGAAAGCATAGTCACAAGTTAGCAAAGGAAAAGGTGCTGCCAGAATTTTGGCCAGAAATCCAGAAGTATTCTTGTGTCATCGACAATGTCGATGTTTTTTAGTTTGAATTTGTTACCAAAGAGACATGTGAGTGTCGATGACATTTTTCAGAACCTTTCAGTGATTATCTGTGATATTTCTTTGCATTTGCCCAAAAAGAACATCTCTAAGAAACACAGAAAATATGGCCTTGTGGTCACTTTTGAATACATGACAAGATAGCAGATGAAATGCTTTAAAAATTGGGTTAATTTAGAAAAGATATGACATGCACTAGAAGAGTTAAGAAAAGCAATAGAATATCATCAAATAAAAAGCTCATTGTGGTCTTTGGGTAAAATAAATTTAACTTTAAATTGTGCTATTCACAGTTACAATGAACTTCAACTGTTGCTTACTATTAATGTAATGTTATTTTAACAGATTTAGCTTTAGCTATTTCACTTTCAAATGTATTAAAACTATTGATTTGTAGAGAAAATATGTTCTTAAAGTCAAAGGAAATTTCATGGTATAAAGTATTGAGCAGAAGTGTTTTGATATCTGTAATTTACTTTATAATGCATCAAAAACAAGATGAATTAGTGGATGTGTACGTTGATGAATAAATGGAGACATAGATAGATGATAAAGCAACTGTAGTAAAATGCTAAAGGTAGAGACTAAGTGGTGGGTATATACATGTCCACTGAAAAATCTTTCAACTTTGTTGTCTCTGAAAATATGATAAAATGTTGGGGAAAAAAAGAAATTGCTTGTAAAATTTGCAATGAGTAACCTTCCAATAAAGTAGAAGAGAATTTTTAAATGAAAATGTTCACATGACTGGAAAGGAAGAGATTCATATATAAAGGAAGAGATTCAGATATATAGAGATTATTTTTTGGCCATTAAAGACCCAGCAAAATATAATCTTAATAAAAAGGAGACATCCAGGTGGGCCAACAGACACATGAAAAGATGTTCAACATCACTCATCATCAGGTAAATGCAAATCAAAACTATAAGGCAATATCATCTCACACCTGTTAGAGTGGCTAAAATCAACAACACAGGAAACAACAGGTTTGTTTCTCTACAGGGATGTAGAGAAATAGGAACCCTCGTGCACTGTTGCTGGGAATGCAAACTGGTGCAGCCTCTTGGAGGTTCCTCAAATAGGTAAAAATGGAACTACCCTATAATCCGGTAATCGCCCTACTGGGCATTTACCCCCACAATACCAAAACACTAATTCAAAGGGAAACATGCACCCCTGTGTTTATAACAGCATTATTTACAATAGCCAAGATATGGAAGCAACCCAAGTGTCCATCGACTGATGAATGGATAAAGAAGAGGTGGTACAATGGAATATTATTCAGCCATAAAAAAGAAGAAAGTCTTGCCATTTGCAACAACATGGATAGAGCTAGAGAGTATAGGACTAAGCAAAATAAGCAGTCAGAGAAAGACAAATACCATATGATTTCATCCATAGGTGGAATTTAAGAAATAAAAGAGCAAAGGAAAAAAAAAAGGAGAGAGAGATGGACACTTAACTATAGAGAATAAACTGATGGTTACCAGCGGGGAGGTGGGATGAAGGAAGGTACTTGCTGTAATGAGCACCGGCTAATGTATGGAAGTGCAGAATCACTATATTGTACATCTGAAACCACTGTATGTTAACTGTACTGGAATTATTAAAAAAACAATAAAAAATAATAAAAAAAGAAAGAAGATTTCAAAACTGAGGAATGAAGAACACATTAGAAGAAAGTGACAGGATAACATAAAAGTAAATAGACAAAAGCCAAAAAAAGAGAGAGATTTAAATAAATTGAGCAATATAACTGCTACCTTCAACTTTCCTTATAATAACTCCAAATTTAAAAATTTAGAAGAAGAAAAACTGAAATACTGTGTGGATATAGATGGTGAAAATCATAATATAAATGATATGATAAATTTTAATTATGATTAAAAATATAATTAAATTTATATGATAGAATAAAAATATTTCCTAAGATTTTCTGTGATGAAGATAATTTACCACAAATAACCCGTTATGATGTATGCATCATGATATGTCAAATTTATGAATATTTTTGATCTAAGAATTCTTTTTTTTTTTAAGATTTTATTTATTTATTTGACAGAGAGAGACACAGTGAGAGAGGGAACACAAGCAGGGGGAGTGGGAGAGGGAGAAGCAGGCTTCCCACCGAGCAGGGAGCCCGATGCGGGGCTCGATCCCAGGACCCTGGGATCATGACCCGAGCCAAGGCAGATGCTTAATGACTGAGCCACCCAGGTGCCCGAATCTAAGAATTCTTTTAACGTTTTTTTCTTTTAACATTTTTATTGACATTCCAGTTGCTATTCTTTTGGCAGAATATTTTCTCCAAATTCAAATTAATTAAATTCAATGTAATAATTACAATGACTCAAAAAAGTTTGCTTCATTCGACATTGCTTCACTGACATTGGTGACAACAGAATGAATTATGTAAATATTATGTAAATAAGTTATGTAAAAATTTGAATTATGAAAGCACAACTCATGACTCCATTGAAAGGAAGACAAGAAAACAAATTTCACAAATAAATACATAATAATTTATTAATTACATAGATCTTTATTGTTTTACTCTCCCAAACATCACCAACCATCAACATTTCACTTGGACATATGCAATAATAATTAAATTCAGTTAACTTTGATATTCTGCCAACCTTCACTCTACACATATTTTTTGATTTAGATAAAATTACTTGAAAAACACAACTTGCTAAAAGCAGATTCTAGAAGAAGTAGAAAACCAGAATAGTACTATTCTTAGTAAAGAACCCGAATTTGTAATTAAGCACATTCCCCAAATCTGCAGGCCCAGAAGACTTTCCTGGCAGATTCTTCTTGCCAATCATCCATAAGCTTTTCCAGAAAATGAAAAAGAAGGGCCTACTTCCTAGCTCATGTTCTAAGTCCAGAATAACTAACAAAGAAACCTGCCAAGGACACACCAGTTCAGACCAGTCACCATCATAAGCAGAGACGCGAAGCCCTATGTAGAGTGTTAGTGAATACTTTACATCATACATGCTTTCTGGAAAATCGTACACTTTGAAGTATACAGTGAGTACCAGCAATATATAAAAATGATCATCTATCAGAAACAAGTTGGGTTTATTCTATGAAGCAGGGTTGGCTTAACATTGGACAATAAAGGGCACCTGGGTGGCTCAGTCAGTGAAGCGTCTGCCTTCGGCTCAGGTCATGATCCCAGGCTCCTGGGATCGAGCCCCGCATCAGGATCCCCGCTCAGCAGGGAGGCTGCTTCTCCCTCTGCCTGCCATTCCCCCTGCTTGTGCTCTCTCTCTCTCTGACAAATAAATAAATAAAATCTTAATAAAAAAACCACATTGGACAATGAATCCATGTAATTCACTACATCAACAGAAAAAAGGAGAAAAAGCCATGATGACATGGGTAGATGTGTGAAACATGTTTAATAAAGTTCATTGCCAGTTCATGAGAAAAAAAATAATAACTCTTTACCAAGTCAGGAATGGGAAGGTGATGTAGTCTTTGTCGCTGCCTCACACGTGTCCCGACCATGACTCGCGCTCTGGCTTTTTTGTAGCCCCTGGTGGAAGGATAAAACTCCCGAGATTCCTCGCCCTTCTGGCCAGGGTACCTCTGAGGTATGCTCTACACTGCCCACCAAATATCCCCAGGGCACTGAGCTCCAGTTGTCCCCCGGGCTCACTGGTTGATCCTGCTCCCCACCCCCCAGAATTGATCTCTGTGCATCTCTCTGCTCTACAAGATTCTGATCCATTACATCCAGCCAGCCTGTCCTCCCCAGACTCTCACTCTGCCCGCCCTCCTCTGGGTCAGACCCAGGGGTCTCCACTCCGGTGCCCTCCCTGTGCTGTGGTTTGGGCAGTGAGCTGGGGTGGCCATGGGGCTCACCTCATTGTTCCCCTTTGTGGAAATAAATGAAGACAACCCAAATGAGAACAAGCAAACACCCTGCTTGGAGGCTGCTGGCTTGGGAAGCTGTAGGGGGGCTAACCAGAATTGGGGCACCCTGTCTGATGGGTTAGGGATACATATTCGCCTTTCTCCAGTTGTTCCTAAATTGGAGAGAGAGGCAAAATTTAGGTAGGTAAGCTATCAGTTGCTAATCGAGTCCTGGCTATTTGGGGACGACTGTCACAGGGGCATTGTTTAACTTCCTGAAAGGTTGCTTGAGATAGAGTCTCACTTCCTGGGCTGGTTGCTGCAGAGAGTGGGTCACCTTCCTGGGCTGGGTGCCACAGGGTTTGGTCAGACTGCTATTTTTATATGTAGTCCGTTTGTATATTTCACCTCTCACCTCTCAGTCTGAAAACTGTCATTTCAAATGTTTTCCTCAGTGTTTTAGCTTTTTTTGGTGGGAGTGTAAATCCTGCCCTGCTACCCTATCTTGGCTAGAAGAAGTCTCAACATCCCAGAGTGAGTTTTTGGGTTAATCACCATTCCTGAAGTGCCTGTTCGCTTTGCGTCCATCCCTTTCTCTCACTTCCTCAGCCCCTTGACTTAGACCTTTGTATCCCCCTTCACTCCCCTCTGCCCCTAGTCCTGGGCAGTCAGACCCCTGAAATCTCTGGATGGGATCCTGTCACACAGAAAGGGCTCCTGCAAACAACACGGTAGTGCCCATTTCCTAAGCCACTCACTGGGGACTTCTCACCACACTGTTCTGGCCTTTGCCTGAACCCTGGGGCTCTGATCCTTCCCTGGACTGTAGCAGGATTCCCAATGCCTTGCGTGGGCTCACCTGGTCATCAGTTCACGCCAGCTGTGCACCAGACAAGATGCACCCCGACCCTTTGTCTTGGTAAGTAGAACTCTGTCCAGCATTGGGCACCCCCTCCCTATTTCCTATTCCTAATGGTCCAGAATGGCTTGTTTCCAGATGGGCTCCTTTTCAGGCCATTCAATTGACTAGAGTTTCTGAAACACCTGAAAACATCACATAGGAAATCTCAGCCTTTACATTTTTCCACACGAGGCTCTTCATCTTGTGCATTTTCTCCCAGCAGGCCCTGACCCAGATGGCAGGTTGTTTTAGGGGAATGATTTTCAGAGTATGGAAAAGTGGCTATTTCCCTTGTACACAATCATATGTTGGATGTGGTCATTAGATTTTTAGAGTTTTTTTAGCTTTTTAATGAAGATATATATATTTATACACATATGCATACACACACATAGAGAGAAATGTACAATTCATTGACTTTTCACTAATTGAACACACTTGTGTAGCCAACGCCCAGATCAAGAAAGAGAACACTGAAACTGCATTTCATTTATATTTTACTTGTCTCTCTCTGCTGTTAGGCTGATGGTGAGCTCAGTGAGGACAGGACTGCATTTCTGTTGCTCACTTTTGTGTCTCCAGGTTACAGCAGGATGCTTGACCCATGTGAGGGACGTAATGTATTAAATATGTTTTTTAACTGATATTGAGGAGATGGAGCCATGCTCTTATTGGAAAGAACGTGAATCACATCTGTAAAAAATGAAATTCCTTTTTCTTTGGCTGTTACTAATATATTTCTCCCATGTATGTTAATTCACAACAGAGCTCAGTAAAATTACTGTAATTGAAAGTAAATTCAAAAACAAAACAAACTCGCTCTCTCTATTGTACCTATGAACAAAGCTGTCGCGGCCCCTCCCACTCTGGCGACTGTTGGCAACTGAAAGGGCTTATAGTCAGGACCGTGTGAATAGCGAGCTGTGTGTATTTGTGAGGACAGATGTGTTTGGGGAAGAAAATGCACTGAGGTTGGCAAAATCCATTATTGTCTGGCAAGCCAAATGATGATAAGAATCTTATTCCACTCCTTTTAGATGAGAAGGTGAATCTTGCCGCTGCTCAAGGGAAGAGTGGGGAGGAGTTTGAGCTCAGACAAACTCAGGATGAGGTTTTATCAATGGTGAATGTGGTGCAGCCTCACCAAGCCAGGTGCTCATTATTTTGTATTTATCTTTGAGAGACAGAAAGGTGGAGAAACCTGTGGCCTTGGTTTGTTCATCTGCAAACTTGGAAAAATGGGTGGCTGTGTTATCCCAAAGTGCTGGACACTTACCAAGATAATCAGGGCTGGAAGCAGGTGAATTTTCTGTTTACTTCAGAGAAGAACGATGGGAAATGGCCTGATGAGGGGATCCTGAGTGCCCTTGCAGAGGTGAATGGACACAGGGAAGTAACCCAGCATGCCTGCCACCATCTTCTCATTGGTCCCACCACTGCTGGGTTTTTCCCTTTTATGAAGGCTGTCTTTGTTCACACTCTTGGGAGGAAGAACCAAGTTAGAACCTTGTTTATCTTGTTAAGAAAATGCGGAAAGCCTGGTGTAGGTGAGAAAAAGCAACAACCCTTGATTAACTAGAGACATGTGGTGGAGAGCCTCCAATGGGCCACCCCACTAGATGTGGGGGTGAGTCGAGGTGGGGAGTGGGCGGGAGAAAATGCATTGCGGTGTGAGCAGGAGTTGTGCTCTGTGTGAATTTTTCCAAATCTTTCAAGGCTTCTGCCAGGACATTGAAATCCTTTGGCTTGTTGTGGAATTTGGATCTGGGACAATTTGCTCTAATGGGGGTTTGGCATCCGTAAGTCATTATTATTAATAAACACTTGGTGAATGCCAGCCATATGCCTAATGCTGAAATAAAGCTCTTTTTTTCCCTCTTAGGTTAAGTTACCAAGTAAAGGAGAATGCTGCTCAACTCCTTGTTATCCCAGAAGAGGCAATTTCTTAGTACTCCTGAACCTACACTTATGTCTTTGAACCCCTGGGTGCATTTTCCAAGGGTCTTTTCTCTTTTAAGAAAACATTCCAGAACATCATAAGTGGTGACTTTAAACTCTTCACCCCTTTCATTATCAAAAGAATGGATTTCAGAGAAGGAATGTAAGTGTCTTCTGACATAGCCTTCAGTCCAACCTGCTCTTATAAGATGACTCACTTCATAGCGGCTGGGTTTTAATGCTATGTGGCATTGAGTGGGGCTGCTTCTAAATGACTGATCTTGAATTACATGGATGAATCTTTAAAAATATATACTAGACTGGGACATGTTTATTTTTAGTGGGTTTCTCCCCATAATGTCTATCTGCATGTCTCCCTGCTGTACCCTTGATCACATCTGGAAAGCAAGGAAGTGTGGGCTTCTCTAAGGAGGACATGCAAAAGATGTTTGAAAAATTCCCTTCCTTCATTTCCAGCAGTGACTTCTGTTTAGGAGAATTGGCACCCAAACCAAGCTAGTTTGACTCTTTATTTTTTAAGCAGTAAATGGTTCTTTTAAATGACAGTGATCCCCACTAAAGAAGGTTGGGTAAGGGACAAGAAGGAGAATGAAAGGAGAACATCAAACAAAGAGATAGAGAAGCTTACAGGGTCTCCATGATGATTTTCATCTCGGAATTTCTAAACGCCTTATCAAGACTTAAAATTTACAGAATAGGGAGACTACAGGAAAGCAGACATTTTTTTAAAAAAGAAGGGTTCCCGTACATCTCTATAGTGTTTGGGGGACTCTGGCCACAAGATACCCCTGCTTCTCTGACTGCCTCTGACATGCCAGTCCTGTAACTATAGGCTATGTGAATTGTCCCTTATTGGTATAATTTGAGAAATCAAGCTCAGAGCCACAACCACCACCACCACCACCACTGTCAACACCACCACCACCGTCACTGTCACCGCCACCATCACCACCACCGCCACCACCATCACCACCACCACCATCACCACCACCATCACCACCACCACCACCACCACCACCACCATCACCACCGTCACCACCACCACCGCCACCACCACCACCGTCACCGCCACCACCACCACCACCGCCACCATCGCCACCATCGCCACCACCGCCACCACTGCCACTGCCACCACCATCACCACCGCCACCACCATCACCGCCACCACCACCGCCACCACCACCACCATCACCACCACCATCACCACCACCGCCACCACCATCACCACCACTGCCACCATCACCACCACCGTCACCACCGTCACCACCGTCACCACCACCATCACCACCACCGCCACCACCACCACCATCACCACCACCACCATCACCACCACCACCATCACTACCACCACCACCACCAGTATTCCTTCCTGGCTAGCCCTTCAAGGTG
The DNA here is from genome assembly GCF_004348235.1 of Phoca vitulina. Lineage (NCBI taxonomy): Eukaryota > Metazoa > Chordata > Mammalia > Carnivora > Phocidae > Phoca > Phoca vitulina. Next base: position 238,875 of record NW_022589808.1, read on the forward strand.
CTTGAAAGTTTACCACTGAAGAATCACTCATTTATTCATTCATCTGTTCAACAGGTTCTTACTCTGTGCCTAAAATGTGCTGGAGCAGAATGATGCAGCCTCCTGAGATCCTGGCCAACATCCCTAAGAGCTCATTCTGTTGTTTCTTAAAGAACCAAGATGCAGGCAGCCATCCCAGATGCTGTCCATTTTTTCCTGTCACTTCCCTACTTAGAATTCTTCATGTCTTCCCTCATTGTAAGTAAAGACCAAAGTCTATACCCCACAGCCCTATGTGATGTGTCCTCTAGTCTCCTGCCCTGGGACCAGCCTCATCCTTGCCCTCTGTACTCCAGCTCCCCCAAAGTCCTGTATTCCCTATGGCTTTAGGATCTTCAAACTTGCTGGCCCTCTGACTAGAACAGTCATTGCTTATCCCAACACACCCTCTTTACCTAGTTAACTGCCATTTATTCTTGAGATCTCAGCTCAAACGTCACTTCCTCAGGAACCTTCCCCAGATCAGACAAGCAGATTGAGAGATTAAGAGGTCACACAGCTAACTAAATAAATGACAAGGTAGGAGTCAAATTCATGTCTGGCCAGTGACAACACCTATGCTCTTGAACACCCCCTATATTGTTTAACATCTGCGAGCGTCCGTTTTCTCATTTTGTAATGAGGCAATCATTTTCTAAGTGTCTCTGCCATGAGAGCTCACCTCTCACGGTCTTCTCTCCCTGCTCTGTCACCCATTTGCCATTATCAGATTAACCACTGGGCTCAGATGAACACTAGAGGTAAATGCTTCCTAGGGTTTGGTAGGGTGGGATTGGAAATTGGTCAAATTCACCATTTCCACATTAGGTGCACTTAGCCTTTATTGTACCCCCAAAGCACCCCAAAACTGGTGAACTTAAAACAAGAGCTATTCTGGATTTCTCACAGTGGTGTGGGTTGTCTGGGTGGCTTCTTAGCTTCGTGGGTCTCTGTTCAGCTGGAGGGTTGGATGAGCTGGAAGGCCCAAGGTGACCCCACTCACGTGCCTGGCTGTCAGGATTGGCTACAGGGTGGGGTGCCTCCACTGGCATCCTCAGGGGGCTCAGCTTCCTCGTGCCATCCTCTCAGGACCCACCAGGGGGTGGGGAGGGGACAGAAACTGCAGGGCTTCTTGAGGACCAGCTCAGGGGGCCCCCCAACATCACATCCACCACATTCTGTTGACAGGCAGCCCAAATTCAAGGGAAACAGAGAAACAGGTACCCCCTCTTGAAAAGGGGAGGCCAAAGTCTCACCACAAAGGAGCATGGGAGAAATTGTTGTGAACACCTTTGGAAAAAAATACACAACCTGTGAAGGTATATGATGCAGGGACTGAAAATAATATTCACAAAACATTTGCCACCGATATAAAAAAAGCCTCATGAAAAAGAAGAGAACGATGATCATAACAGAGTTTAGAAGCAAAGAAACCACACATAGACTGAAGCGCAAAATGAAAGGATAAGAACACATAGGAGAGGAAAGTTTGGAGCGGAGCCTTGCAGGCGCTCCCGGGTCTCACAACACCAGGCAACTGGTCCAGAGAGGAGGCAGCTTTGACACTTCCCCTTGGAGACTGCCTCGCGGGATGGCACTTTGCATGTGTGGGTCGCCTTCACCCTCTTCCCAGCGGACCTGCTGGGGCTCCAGAGGGCTGGGCCGGTTCTCCACACCTTTCCTTGAGTCCCCACTTCCTGCCAGGTCCTCTCTCACCTTTCCGGTTCTCTCCATCACCCTCCCTACAACAACCATCAGCTTTGAAGCGTGGTGGGTTGTTGTGGTTGCAATTTTGCTCTCCTCTCTGATAGAACTCCACCCCCCCGACCCCCTCACCCGTGCACACTTCAGCAGCCTGCTGCCGACTGCCCACACTGTGCAGCTCCAGCCGAGAACCACAAGCCTGAGGGAATGTGCAGGGGCGTCCCCCAGGCCTCTGCAGGGTGCTCTAGCCTCCTGGCGGCTCTGCTTGTGAGGAGGCACAGCCGGAAGCAGAGGACCCTGGAGTCCAAGTACCGGGACTGGAGAGGAGCAGGGAGGTGGTGTTCACCCTTAGCCAGGAGGGGCTTCTTCTCCCTTGGATGGAAACCCAGACAGACCTCAGTTTAATAAAAGGGCTACTAATGCCTATAACGCTCTCTGGGATGGGTTGTTCTTTAGTGAAGTGAAAACTTTCTTTAGTGCCTCTGGACAAGTCTTATGCTTTCTTTGTGGAATCTTCAGGCTTTAGAGCTGAAAAGAATGCTAGCCATTACTTTGCTCTCACAGTGATCCCCACCCAAGGGCCTGGGTGCTAGAAGGCTCTGCATTTAACCAGAAGTTTCTGCTGACTCTAGGACATTTCTCTTTTTTCTTTTTGAGAACTCATATGTTAGTTTTAATTCTTTTGTAAATTTGATATTCTGCTCTGTTATAAATCTGATTGCTTTAATGAAATAGTAAATGTTTTCCAGTTTCCATCAAATAATGATTTTCTAGGAAGAGTATTTGACATACTCCTCTGCGTCTTCGTGTGTCCCAATTCCTCTGGGACTGAGGAATACAGATAAAGCAACATCTCTTGTTTTCCGGGTAAGGGACCAAGGCCCCAAGGTTGGGTGACCATCCTCAGTCATGGAGTGAGCCGGCAACACCAGGCCAGCCAGCTCACTGTGCTGACCCCTGCCTGGGCATCCTCCCCTCATGGACATTTGCTTGGGGGTTCCCGCTCAGCCCTGGATGGGGGCTTGGTTGGAGAGAAAGGAGATGACTGGTAATATCTTCCAGATGTGAAAAAGATGATGTTACTTCTGCAATTTAATTGCTTATAATAATGAAAGGGTTGAGAGAAGCGGGGAGTAATTAAAGATTTTGAGTCAAGCAGAAGTTCAGGTTTAGCGAGTTAACGACATTGGCAGGCGCAGAGGACAGGGAACTCCAAAGCCACAACCACCTACTCTTTTTGAGAAGAATGTGGCTATGGTGACTGTATTTTATAAACCAAAAATACGGCCTGACAAAGGAATCAAAAACATGCTTTAAAAAACACCACTTTTGACTTAGGAATTTATTTTTTATAAGACTTAACAAAGGAATAAAAATAAATCTATAGACTTACACATTTTAAATGGCCTTTGAAAAAGAGTAAAGCACCTATAATTGGGACACTCCCAGAAGATCTGCCTTATAAATATGCCTCAAGAGAGAAGAATGATTTTTTTTTTTTTTTTTACTATGCTATAGACATGAGTTTGTGGGGTTTAGATGTTTTCATTTTGCTACATACCTACTCCCTCTATCAAATCCCTGAATTCCCATGGGTCAATTCTCAGGTCTGTAAAATAGCTATGGACCCTTAAAGTTTTGAAATTCTATGAGTCTATACCTGCCTCTCCATTTCCTTTCAAACGCGCCTTTCATATTTTATTTAACAAATCACTCTTGTGGTTGGGAGAAGAGGAGATCAAGGAACAGGTTTGTGTGCCCCATGTGTGCTAGGCAGGCTGTGGCAGGGGAGAAAATGATGTGGTGAGGGCAGGGCCATAGTCTCTTCTGCTCACCGCTGCATTCTCGGCAGCTAGACAAGGGATGGTGAATGGCAGGCATGCAATGGCTACTGAGTGAATGAATGGATGGATGAACAGATGGACAGATGGACGGATGGATGGACGGATAGATGGATGGATGGAGGTGTCCATATTTATTGTTACTAGGTATATTAATTCAGGGAATGGCTTCTTTTTTCTGGAAGGACACATATCATTTCACTAAAATGCTATGTGAAGTTTCAATCTGAAGCAAAGTGATCACCCTTACAAACTCACAATTTATGTAATAGACGAATATAAACTGATATTCATTTTAATGTAAGGTGATGGGAGAAAACTGCAAACAAAAAGTGGATTTTATGAAATCTTCTATGAAATCTTGGTGCAATATTTTAACAGCTTTATTAATACATAATTCACACACCATAAAGTTCACCCAATTTATGGGTACAATTCAATGGTTTTGAATAATTTTACAGTGTTGCTCAATCATCACGATAATTTGAGAACATTTTTACCTGTTAGCACACACTTCCCATCCCCTCACACTTCCCCTCCCCACTCCTCAACCACTAATTTACTTTCTTTCTCTATAAATTTGCCTCATCTGAACATTTCATATAAAGTGGAATTGAAAAAAAATATTGTAGCATCATCCCAATTATGACATATCCAATCTATCTCTATGGATATGCAGATGCATATTCCTATATATCTCCAAATTGAAGGAAGCACACCTAAATATTAAAGTTGATTGCCTTCAATCAGTTATACTTATCTTTATTTTCCAACTTTCTACGCTGACAATGTGTTAGTTCTCTATCAGAAGTGGGGTGTTCTTTTTTAATTTTAGAAGTTTCTAGAACATTTAAGTTTTATATTGATGATGCTATGAAATGATGATAAAGGGTACCTATGATCTCTATTTTTATGAAGTAATGAAGTATTAAGAGTTAGGTTGAAATGTTTTTACTTATTTCTGTGTTCAATTTTAGTAGCTTTGCCTTTTGGTCTGTATTTTCCCAATCCTTTATCATAAATTTTATCTCAGATTATATATGATGCAGTTTGCAAGAGGCTTTTAAATCCTTCCTGGAATGAGACCCAATAGAAACAAATAGGTAAGCAACATAAAAGAGGATGAATTTAATACAGATGCATTAGCTAGAGGTGGATGGGGGGGGGGGGATATCATTAGAAGTTGAAACCCGTAGTTAGATATATCAGTGTGCCTTTCCAGTTATGCTAACAAGGAGAAATGCTGACTGATCTGGGTTCTCTCTACTTTCTTTTCTTGTTCCCTTAAGGGGTTCCTAATGTGCAAAGGAAGTTTTCAAATTGGGGAATTAGACAAACTCTATCAGAATTATGTATGGTGTCTATTACAAATGTGAGACTTACTGAAGCAAAAGCTCTTGAGGCAATGTCTAGGAATTTATCTTCCCTCCCCTGGGTGCTTCAAGTGGACACAGAAAGTTCTGACCCCAGAATGGAAGCAATGGTGAGAGCATTACCACCTGAAGGACACATGACCCCACCAACCACCTCCCCTACAGTAGGACCCTTCTTTTCTGGGGAAGACACAGGTTGACTAGGTGACTGCCAAGCTGCAATCAGAATAGTCCAGAGACTATTGCCCAGAAGGCTTCTCTGCTCCTCAGCCAGCGCCCCAGCATTACCCAACCATGAGCTCAATTCTAAAGATTTGGGGGCCCCAGATCCTGAGATTTTATCAATATTGAGAGACAGCATTCATGTATAAAAACTTGGTGCCCTCACTCTAAGCCTGCAAATCTACTTTACTGCACTTTTCCTAAGCATGGCTATTCTAAAGCCAGGTCTGCTTTCTCCCCAAGGTTTATTTTTCCAGAATGGACTTCCTCTGGACCAGCTTGGCTCTCACCCGGGTTATTCTGGGGCCTTTCTGCACACAGATGAGGTCTCACCAGGAACACAGTTTCAAGGGCTTAACTTGTCTCCAGCTTGGTCTTGGAGAGAAATTTTTTATCCCCAGGTGTAAATGCAGAAAACAGGTAAACATAAGCTCTTTGCTAATGTGAAAGATGTGAGCATGGGCATTCCTTGAAATATGGGTTATATTTCAACATAAGTTTTCTTGTAATATTACAGTCAAAGGGGAAAATAACTTGCACTGGAATTGATCATTTGCTAACATCCATCCTGCTTCTAGGTTTAGGCATCCAGAAAAAAACAATTGCTTCTTTATTGAGAGAAAGAAATCTGAAAGCACTCTCAGATTGCAAATTCGTCAGTGAGTTGTGTGTGCGTTATGTGTGTGAGAGAGAGGTGTGTAATTCCAAAGATTCTTTCTGGTCCCCCCACCCCCATGTTCCACAACCCGTCAACAACTTAGACTATCAACAGCATTTTCTTTCTTTTTTCATAGGGAAAAAAACCCAGAATTTGTTCTGCTTGAATTATGGAAAACAAAGAGGCTTCAGGATGACTCTTTTCTATGAGACTCTCCCATCTTCAGATGTCAGAACACCTTTCTCCTCTTCAAATGGACCATTGTGTTCTGGGGTAGCAGTAAAGGCAGGTACTTGAGGGTATATAAGTGGATGTGTGAGTGTGTGTGTGTGGATATTTGTGCATATATGAGTGTGGGAGTTTGTGTGGTGTGTGTATGCTCTGTAAACACCCTACATGATTAAGATCTAGAAAACAAAGGATTCCAGGGTTTTCCACCATCTGGTTGCTGACAGACTTCGTGCCTGAGTTTACCCAGTTGTGTGCCTGGTGCCCCGATATAGGGTCCCCCTGACCCCGCCCAGCACAGCTGGGGCTAAGCACACCTGGATCACAGAGGCCTCTGGAGCCCCGAGTCTTGCTTCATCTCTGAAGGTCTCAACGTCACTGTCACTTCCAGTCACACAGACTCTTGCCCAAGACTAAGCAACACTGGTGACCTCAGGAGCCCCAACTGTTGTTCATTCCTGGGAGAAACTGCCTGTTCTGATGCAATTGTGCTATTCTCACTGCTGCTGATAAAAACTTAATAGAGGGAGAAGTCCTCACGTTCACAGGAGAATTTAAAGGAGAAAATGCTCTTCATTTAAGTGTTTATATTTTTTCAAAACTTCCATGCCTGCCATCACTGTTAAACGTAACCTAGGTGGTATCTAACTTAGACAAAAGGATGCAGCGTATTTCTTTCATTCTTAAATATACCCCCAACATTCTGACATCCGTGAATTCAGGATGCAAACCTCTTATCAATGGCATATTAGAGTTTAACTGGCAGCATGTTTTCATCGTCTTCAAAACATAAAATATTAGCATGTGATGGCCCTGTTGTCATTCCTCATGGCGTGGGACGTAGTTGCAAGCCTGACAGAACCACCCCAGACCCGCACTGCTGTTCCCTGTCTGGAAAAGCTGGGTATCCCCCGGGGAGCACACATCCCATCTGCAAGAATCCTGCTCCAGTCCACGGCCCCCAGCTTCCCCAGCTCAAACATTTCCCCATTCCTTCTCTCTATACAGTACCCACGGCCTTGGGGGAGGGCGGCCCGGATGAAAGAATTAAATGAAGTCACATTACGCTGTGGGGAACAGATGGGCTTTGGGGAGTTTACTCCCAAGTGTTCGGCAGTAATTCCCATTTTAGAAGAGTCAAGAGTGGGCAGCAAGGAGCCGAGAGTGAGCAGAGGACGAGAGGGTGGGTTTGCCGTGAATGGGATGTGGTGGGGCTCTGGGGAGGGGAGAGCTCCGGTGCCAGGTGCTCAGCGTGGTCCCACCGACTCTGTCCACTGGCCACCCATGCGGAACAAGCCCCAGAACCCGCTCCGGGGCTGCGCTGCACCCAGCACCCCAACAAGCAGACACTCCCTCTTCTCGCCCCAAGGCCAGGGTTCAAAGGGCAGAGGTGAGGCCTGGAGAGCCCGAGCCAGGCTCCTCCTGGCTTCAGACACCTCCCAGAGACCAGGCTCCCTCTGCACTCACCATTTCAGCCACTGCTTTCTCTTCCTGGAAATAATCCACCCTCCCTCCTGTGAATTCTTTCTGCCACAGCAGGGCTAGTGGCCAATTCCTTCTCTAAAGCCCCGTTGTCCAGGCCCCTGCGGGTGCACACAGACTGCGACTGAGCAGCGTCCTGCCCTCCGGGCCCTGGCCCGGCCAGCCTGGTTAGAAGAAGAGGTCAGGCTCCCGCGAAATCCCCAGTGATGTGGTCGCCCCAGCCCCAAGGATGCTGCCACAGCCGGTAATGAGGGTAAGAGGAGGGGAAATTGCAGCTCCCCAGCGGTCACTCGGAGAGTTACTGTCTCCCTGTCTCTCCCTCACCACACGCCCCCCCATCCCAAACATTTTCTTTTTCCAAGAACCAGGTTGAATGGATTCATTTTTGCATTCATTTTATCCCTGATGGACTGCACAGCTTCAGTGACAAGTGGCCCTTTTTTCTAGACCTTCCTGCTCCAGGAAGACCACAGGCACACAAGGCCCTCAGGAGCTCACACGCCTTCCTTGCCCGGGAGGCGCCTCCACCTCCACCTCTAGGGGGCCCTCTACAGCTCTGTCCTTCTCCCCTACCCCCAGGGTCCCCGGCCAGCACGCCCCCCTCCCTGCCCACCCAGTCCCCACCGTTACTTGGCACAGTTTTACCTCACTTATTTATTTTCTTTGTCACTAAAATGCAAGTCTCAGCGGGGCTGGGATTTACTTCTGTCTGTGCTACTCATCACTGTACGAGCATCGCCTGAAAGAGCGCCTGGCAGGATCGAAGCACTCAAAAATATTCCCGGATGAATAAGAAATTGGAGGACTCCTAATTATAACAATCAGTTGGTGTGTGAGCTCTCATGTTCATTTTTACATCCTGTGTATTTCTTTGAAAATGACCCACTTACCCATTCATCTGCTCTCAATGGACCCACATTTGTTGAGCACTTGGTACACTTGCTGGGCCGGATCCGGGCTCTGGAGGGGTTTCCACTCTCTGGGGAGGCCGCGCTGTAAACAGACAGTTCCAGCCCAAGGATGCCGGGGTCTGGTCCAGAGAGGGGCATGTGAGGCCGGCTCAGGGCCTCCCGAAACAACTGAAGGTGAGGGAGGAGGCATCCTGTGTTGGACTGCATTCCGGCAGAGGCCATGGCTGGGCCGAGAAGCATGCCCTTGGGATAATTCAGCAGGAAAAGGTGAGAGCGAGGATGGGGGTGGGAAGACGCTGCGGGAGGCACAGAGAGGGAACCCCTGGGACTGGGTCACTTCCAGGGATGCTGGGGATGCCGATGCAAGGGGTGGGGGCCTGCAGGAAGGGCACGAAACATGACTCCACAGACTTGTTGGGACAACTGAGGGTGTGATCATGGCCTCTGCTGAGAAGGAAGATAGAGAAGAGGCATCTGGGAGGAGAGACAAGTTCTATGTGGCCAGGCGCATTAGCAATACCTGCGAGCCCCCAAATGGGGGTGCAGCTGGCTACTGGGAACGGAGAGCTGGTTCAAGAGAAGGGTCTGGGCTGGTGCGAGAAGTTTAGGACTTTGAACATACAAATGGCAGCTGAAGCCAAGGGGATTAGGGTAAGTGGGCAGTGGGAGGGAGCAGGGGACCGGTCAGGCCCGTGCAGGGGAGAGAGAGGGAAGGGCAGCTCCAGAGGAGCCAGGCTGTGGTCCTGGAAATGCTGAGAAAGAAGAGATTTAGGACCACAGATCAGACAAGGTGTTGCCGAAGTATCTTCCACTGGCTATGACTCAGGCCCAGGCACCCCCTGCTGCCCTCATCCGGGTCCCTCTGGTTTGGGCTAACTCCACATATTCCCTCTGCGGGACTGACCCCCGATTGCTGCTGGGAAGCCCCTTGTCCTGCATCTGCGTGTTATCTAGGGACTGGCGTGGCCCCAGGCGCCTGGAGCTGATGGAGAGAGGTCCTTGACAGCGGTGGGCTTCTCATTCAGACCTTGTCACTGAGCTCCGTTGCCACAGCCAAGATTCGGACAGAGGCGACCCTGAGAAATCCCAGGACATGAGGAAGGCAGCTCCTCAGTGGCTTCAGGGCCGCCTCCCCTGCCTTCCTGGGCCTTCCGGGTCTTTCCAAACACCTGGCACTGTTCTGTTGTGGCCTGTGAGCGAAGGCCCCAGGCTTCCTGGCTGATGGGGCTGATTTTCTTGGCATTTTCTTTATTATTTTTTCACCCTTGTTCCCATCTGATGACTGGGAGCCGGGCTGGGCTTCCTCACAAGGTGGACTGGGTCGTGTCCTCCGCACCAGGTCACCAGCGGTGCTGCTTCTGCCACCACCCGAGGAAGGAAAGGAGAGGAGCCTTGGCTCCAGGTCGCTGAACAATGGCCAGTTCCTCGGCTGCTGAGCTGAAAAATAAAAAACCTCCTTTCCGACCAGACCCTCACTCCCTTCACTTTGTACCTCACTTGATTATCTACACAATGAGCTTGTGGCGAGGCCCTCTCCAAAGGTTCTTCCAGAAGCAGGTGGGCTGGTTCTGCCCCACGACAGATCCTGAGCCGAGAAGGACGCTGCTCAGAGGAGGATTCCACTGCATACCCACGGGCATGAATAGTTCCTGAGGGGCCTCCCCGGTTGCTCTGTGCTCGCCTTCACTCTTCCCCCGAGAGGGACAAGGACAGGGCAACTAGAAATACAGTGAAGAACGAGAAACTTCTCAACTAAGCAAGAGAGATGGGGCGAGCAGCAGCTTCCTGTCACAGCCCTGATCTCCAATCTGCCATCTGCCACCTCTGTATGGCTCTATGACCCTGGCATGTTACTGAACTCTTGAGTATCCGAATCTGAAAAAGCCTTTCAGGGGTGTTGTGAGGGCCAGTGACCGTGTATACAAAGTGCTTGAGCTCTAGTATGTGCTTAGTACACTTTACCTTCCTAGCCATCGATTGTCACCGTGGGAATCCACACATGCCCCATAAATCTTGAGCATGGCAGCATCCAAGTGGGATGACAGATGCCTAACCAAACGCCAGCTCCTTGGACATGTCCTCGTTCTTCTGCCTCATCACACACCTTCTCTCTGTCCTGCTCCTCGATGCCTGGCCTTTCTTTGTGGGCCCCCACCCTGCTGTGTCCACGGACTCCAGTGTTAAGTCATTCGGGGGCCTGGCTCTGCACTCCAGCTGGTCTGACCCCCAACCATACTCTTTCTATGTCAGTCCTGGCACATGAGGCGTGGCCATGCCGTTGACTGCCTAGGTGGCAGGGGAGAGGAGACATGGTGTGGAATGGGAATTCTTCCTAAACATCCTTTCAGTGGCCTGGGCACTTCTAATCATTAAATAGAAAAATTGAACGGGGAGTTGAAAACGGCCTTTGTGGAGAGCCTGCTGCATGTCAGGGAACATGCCTCCTATCAGTCCTACTAGCTCTGCTTTACAAGTGGGGGTATTGAAGGGAGGAGAGAATTAGTATTTTGCCCAGGAGACAAAGCCAGGATTTGGACCCAGTTCAGTCTAAGAGTTTGTGATTTCCTGCCGCCCCACATTGCTCTTTGAGGAATAACCAGACATAACCAGAAGAAAGCCCATCCCCGGGGGTTTATCACTACAGAAGTCCTGCTCTCCATCACCTCCCATTTCCTGCCTCTACCATTAGTCAAACAGTCACCTGTCAAGGAAAGACTGTGAGTGGGAGAAAGAAGCAAGAATCTCCTAACGGCATATAGCAGCAGCAATGGACTTGAACTCTGCTATTTTTTTTTCTGCACTCTCTGTGCCAGCTTAGGGCCAGATATAAATGGTGGGAAATAGCCCTAGGAAAAATCAGCTTACCATTTATCTGTCCACGAGTTCAATAAAACACAAGCTTCCACGGACTACACACTTCAGAAGAAAGTCATGGAGCAGGAATGCGAAGGGGAGACCAGTGTTACAGACTCTACTTGGGCAAGTAGACATCAGCTTCTTTCTTCACATTCTCACTGCTATTTAGCGAATCCAGGCCTCAGTGAGTTCTCGCCTGGGTTCAGGTGAAATAACTCCCTGGCTACCCAGCATGGGGTCTCTACCGGCTCCTTTCCCTAAACACCGTGCCTGACTCCACATGTCCACAAGCATGGGTGAAGCAACTGCCATCCCTCTGTGAAAACCCACAGGCCTTCTCTCTAGCTCCCTGTGGACCTTGTGACCCCACTGGGGAGAACCAAACTGAAAGATCTGATCTGCGGGTACTGGGAGTTAAGGAAATATTTTAGAGTTTTTGCCATACCTCAGATCCTATTGATTATAATTACACAATCCACCAATACATATGGCCAATTCTTTCCCTAAAAGATTTCCAAGAAGAAAATCTTTGCCCTCAAAATATTTTCCTTAAAGAGGCTGTTCTGAGCCACACTACCTTCACCTTCCCCATTACAGCACCCTGTTCACTTATCACGCTTTACACTTAACTATGTGTTGGTTTGTTCCGTGTTTTGCTCATCTACTCTCTAAGCTGTTTGCTTCATTCTGTTCCATTCTGTGTTCTGGAGTTCGCCTGGGACCTTGCAGATGGAATATCTTGAGTTGGGATATCCAGTTTGACAGTAACTGGGCTTTGGGGTGATAGATACGGCAAAAAGAAATACAAACCTTTGTCTCTAAATTAATGCTTTTTTTCATTGGTCGACATAGTCACAAAGCAAAACCAAATCCTCCGCCCTGGCAGGATAGAGCTACATGAGCCCTGAGGCAGCTGTGCCTTTCCTGAGGTTCCCTGTCAGAGCCCGTGGCCTCTGGAAGTGGGTCATGTGCATCTCCCCACATGGCACCAGCCAGGCTGGGCAGAGGCCCATGGCATTCGGCCCTGATGATTCCCTCCAAAGATTCTTCAAACCCAGATTCACGGAGGTGGCTTGGAGGGGCGGCTCGCCCTGTTCCTTCCTCCTAGAAAGCGCTGTCCCTCATTTGTTATATGGAGACTTCAGATTTTTTTTAAAAACAGATTTTATTTTTCAGTAATCTCCACACCCAACCAACCTGGGGTTCGATTTACAACGCCGAGATCAATAGTCACACCCTCCACTGACTGAGCCAGCCAGGCGCCCCTCAGATTTTTTTTAAACCTAGTAAAAATAATTTTTCTAGATTAACACTGAAATGAACACAGACTTAAAAAAATTTCTCACAGAGCAAAAATATTCAGCTTGAAGAGTTCCATAGCTTGAGAAACCCAGATAGTTTGGGTAAACGTGCTATTTCCACCAAGTGTGTTTTCTTTCTCTCTGTGTGGAAACAATGCTATAATTTTCATTGAAGTAGAATTTCCTAGCAAATGACACCACGATGGTTGGTACCTGAAATGATTTTAAATTTTAAAGGTTGTGTATACATTTGAATATACTGTAGCAGGTACATTTTTTTCTGAATCACATAAACAGGTGTACAAAAATGCATCCCTGTATCTCTAAAACTGTAATTACCTTTTATCTTGAGCCCCCATCCTGCCTAATGCTAGAAACTTGAATCGTGTTGCCTCCAGGGTTTAGCATTGATTAACAGTGCAAGGACTCTCTGTCTAATTTAGTGTTTGTGGATATTTAAGTGACCCTATAACAGAATAGGTTTAAGTCAACTCTAGGGATGCAAAGGAATGTTTTTCCCTTCAAAGAGGGTCCATACGTTATTCACATTCAAGCACTGGGTTAGTACACTTTAGCAAGACTGGATAGCCCTGGTGATGGAAATGCTTTGTTTTTAAAGTCTCAGGCCTATTTTTGATTAGTATTTTGAAGCCACACAAGGACTATCCCCTGAGAGTTTGGGCTTGGGAGCCTTGCAAAGTCTCCAAACCCTCTGCACACCCACATTCTCACCCTCCGGATAAGTGATGTGTCCAAGTGCACATGCGTGTTGGTGTGGCATGTGCCAACAAGAAAGCACCAGGTGGGTCCCGTGAGCACAGAGCTCACAAGCCAACACCCAGGGCGTAGAGGCCAAAGTGAGGACCTTTTATTAGGTCACAGGAGAGGACACTCAGGGACAAAGGGTCCTCTCTCTAACTGGTTCCCACACCACATCTGGCTTTTCTTGTTGCCAGACTGGAAGGGTTGATTTGCTTAAATGAATGTGTTCTGGAATTTGGGAAAAGTTTCCAATTGTTCATATCCCTGGAGAAAACCTCTTAACACTTATGTGCCCATCTCTGTGAAGCTGTTATATTTCGGTATATGTTTGCAGGTTGCTGTCAGTATGTTTTTATACATTTTATTTGTGGTTACATCTTCTTTTCCTTTTTGAGGCAGTCAGTTCCTTAAAGACTGGTCTCATTTTTCTTTTTTTAATTGTTAACAAACTTCGTATCATGAGAGTTAAATGTTGGCTTGATATACTATTAACAAAAACAAACAACTCATTTCTTAGGGGAAAATCATTAAAACCTTCAAAGTATAAAAAACTCAGACATTCAAAAAACTCCCTAGAAATAACATTTGATCAGTCACACAAGTGGGTTCAAGGGATAGAGTAGGTCTGTTCCCATCAGACAGGCAGATAGCTGGAGAAACAGCCCATACTCTGTATTTTCCTGGGGCTGAAATGTGAAGAGGACCCTGGAGTTGACAATTACTATCATTCTGCTCATCGTCCCTATCGACCTACTACCAAGGCTTAGATAATTTTTTCATTGGAAATAACAGAACCCTTTGTTACTGGGTCGTATTAGTGACATTTTTGACCTTCAAGTATACTTCAAGTATTTCTCATGGAATTCTATAGGTTAAAAATATGGCTCCCCTTCCCCCCCCCGCAGATTTAGGTTGATATTCCACCAAACAAATTAGAGCCAGCTTTAATGTTCCATAAGGCCAGAGAAACCCAAGGGAGCCACATCAAGTGGTATCATTCTTTTCAAAAAATATGCATTGAGCTCTTAACATAGGCCTGTATTTTGGCACAGAGCATTTTTTTTTTAAAGATTTGATTTATTTATTTGGGGTTGGGTAGGAGCAGAAGGAGAGAGAGTCTTAAGCAAACTCCACGCTGAGTGCTGAGCATGGAGCCCAACACAGGGCTTGGTCTCAAGACCCTGAGATCAGGGTCTGAGCAGAAACCAAGAGTCAGAGGCTTAACCAAATGCGCCACCCAGGCACCCTGCACAGAGAGCTTCTAAGGTAAACTATAGCATGGACCTTATCAAGAAGCGGATAATCTAGGGGAGCTCCAAGTATATTTTTTAAAAGCGAGTTATAAGAAAAGAAAGTACAAAATGAGTTCTACACAAGAGGTAACATCAAGATATTTTAGGGACATAAACAAGGGGGAAGGATGCCTGGCTGTGGGTGGGGAGGATGAGACCTGCGAGCGTCACACACACAGCAACCACAGCCCCGTGCTGGGTGCAGACGGACCAAGGCATGAGCTGGGAAACTCAGTACTTAAGAAGTTGCCCAGCTGACGGCCACGCTTCAGGGCAGCATGGCATCCAGAAGGTGCTCTGAAAACATTACACAGCAGCGGCTCCCCTCCTCGACGTCATGAATTTTTGAGTGCCTGCTGCTTGTGGGGCACTAGGCTGCGCACTTGGTGGGAAATACAAAGAAATCTAAACAAGGCCTCGAATCTCTAAGTGCTTGGGCTAAAGTCAAACGAGCGCTCTTCAGACCAGGGCTGGCATTACGCAAAGGCCTGCCACTGAGGCAGCAGTCCGGTGAGCTACAGCCATCTGGGGTGGTCCTTAGCCTGGCAGCCATAGACACAGCGGCTGACGGGCCCCTGAGCAAAGAGCAGAATGTCCACGGTGGACCCACACTGACCCACTTCTGGAGAGGCTGCAGTGTGGCCCAGACCAACAAAGTAATTTAGTGTGAGGAAGAATTCTCCTTGGATTGGACGGTCATCCATCTGGGGTGCACCTTTCAAGATGCCTGTGAGAGAGAAGGGGGGTCAGAAGGTTGCTTGGTGATGGCGGGTTTAAAGAAAGGAGAAGCAGATTGTCTTGAAGCATATTGCAACCAGTAGAACGGGATGAAACTCTACTGCTGTTGGTCAGAGAGCTTGTGTCCTCCAGAGACTGCATCTCCCTTCCCGGAGAGCTGGGCCACCAGGGCCAACTTGCCTCTCCATCTCCCTCATTTTCTCCACCCCATTGGCACATCTGATAAGAGAGTCTTTCTTTAGATGGTCCCATTTGTTGGTTAGTTAAACTAGAATCCAGCTGCTAGTTACATTGGCCTTAGAGATATTTTTTCCTCCACTTATGTATTGGTATGGTTATCTTCAGGTTCTTGGCAAGGCAGGGGGTGGGGGACACTTCACTGATATTCTTATCATTCATGTACTTTTACCACCTAGTTGAGCAAAAGATGTATATGGAAACATCACTTACACTCTTACTGTCTGTAGAGACTATGTCTCCTGCACATGCCTTATCTCATGAATTCTCAAAAACACTTTGTAGACAGTGGAAATTACCACTTGTGTCCAACCTACTACGTGTCACTCTCTTCAGCTGCTTTGCAATTTTCCTCGGATCCTTGCCCAATTCTGTAATGTCGATATGATTCTGCACGTTTACCTTTGAGAAAATGGGAGCGCTGGAAGTTGCCACAGCTTAGCTGGTGGTAAAAGCCTAAATTAAGTGAGGCAAAACACCCAACACTCCTAACTCCAAGTGCAGGGGTTTGCAGCTACCTTCATGAGAACAGAATGGA
The DNA here is from genome assembly GCF_004348235.1 of Phoca vitulina. Classification (NCBI taxonomy): domain Eukaryota; kingdom Metazoa; phylum Chordata; class Mammalia; order Carnivora; family Phocidae; genus Phoca; species Phoca vitulina. The sequence continues at coordinate 255,036 of NW_022589808.1, forward strand.
TCAATCCCGACAACGCGAGCGCCAGCGTCTAACAGCGAGGCAGAGCCGAACCGGGAAGGCCGGGAGCATGCGCAGGAACGTCAAACCATAAAGCAAAGGTCAGCAGAGAGACTTTGATGAGAAACATTATAAATGTGGCAACCAACAGGTTAATGATTCTATTACATCCCTTTTCCAAAGGAGCATCTAGAAGGAGGTGAAATGGAAGTGTTGGTTTTGGATCGTGTACCGAGTGGCCTCTTTGTTGGCTTCCTTTAACCAGGAACGTTGTCTTATTCTTTTTTTTTTTTTTTTTTTTTAATTTTTTTATTGTTATGTTAATCCCCATACATTACATCATTAGTTTTA